>NW_021627630.1:0-27200 GCF_004785775.1 Grammomys surdaster | reverse complement strand
AGAGAGAGAGAGAGAGAGAGAGAGAGAGAGAGAGAGAGAGAGAGAATGCATGTTGAATGGAGGTCAGAGGACAAGAGGACAACTTGTGGAAGTCGGTTCTCTTCTTCCACTGTATGGGTCTCAGGTTTGGCCCCAAACACCTTTATCCACTGAGCCATCTTACCAGCCTGACAAACCATTTAAAAAGAGGGAATATGTACTTTGGCTCATGGTTGTGGGGTGTCAGTGCTAGAGGGATGGCTCCTTGACTGTGGGCTGTGGTGAGACCATCTTGGTGGGAGTGTGGTGGAAAGGTTGCTTCCCTGTGGCATCCACGAAGCAGGGAGCAGGAGAGAGGACACTGAAGCAGGATCTGTTCTGCAAAAGTTCCCCCTTGTTCATGCTTCCTTGGCAGCAGGCTCCGCCTTCTGAAACTCTCAGAGTCTCTCAGCTAGCAGCACCAGCTGCAATCCAAGCATTCAACACATTGGCATATGGGGCATTTCACATTCAGACCATAAGAGAAGGTGAGAGGGAGGCTCCATAACACGCTCCCAAATGTGAATCCCATAGCCCATCGGTGGGACTGTTATCCCAGGAACATAGTATACATTTTATTAAAAGGTAAAGGAGAGGAGTTTAAGTTTGGGGTCTCCAGACTTAAAGAATAAAAAGATGGAGCCATCAGCCAAGCAGATTTCATCACTATACACTGTACACACATATTGAAATATCATTCTGTAGCCCATAACTATATGGAATTTTTAATAGCTAATTAAAAGACTAAAAATAAGGGGGCAGGAAAGATGATTCAGTGGTTAAGAGAACTTGTTGGTCTTTCAGAGGACCTGGGTTAGGCTTCTAGCACCAATATGGCTGCTCACAACAGTCTGTAACTCCGGTTTGAGGGAGCCAGTGCCTTTTTCCGACCTCTGTGGGCACCAGGCATGCAAGTGGTTCATATACAAACATGCAAACCACTCATAAAATAGATAAAGAAGACAAAAAAAAAGTGAAACAATAACCCACGGCATGGGGGGAAATATAGGCAAAATGTATATTTCACAAAGGACTTAATCCAGAATACTTATAAAGTGCTCTTGCGTCTCAATAACAAAAGGCAAATAGCATACTTTTGAAAAGATCAATAGATTTGAATGTAGATTGTAAGTGTCAGCTTAAAGCCCTTCCGAACATGGCCGAGCCCTAACCCCAGGGACACGTGAGCAGGGAATGTCATTGCTGTGCACATATGGATGGTGAATTCTGTGGTGCATGAGTTAGGTTTCAGGGAAGCTGTTTTTAAGAACCATATAAGGCACTGCCTTCTGTTCCTCACCCACCCCACAAGTTATTTTCACCTTACTCCCTTGCTTTTCAGCTCTCTCTTTGAATATATGTGCCTATAGCTTCTGAACCCATTTAAGAATCATTTGGGATCATTGTGGACTACTATTGACTGATATTGACCCACACAAGAATAAAGTATTGATACATAATAATCTAATATCTAGATAATATCTAGATATCATAATAATCATAATATCTAGACAGGAGATCAGATATTGGGACTGGAGAGTTGGCTCAACACTTAAGAGAACTTGTTGCTTTTCCAGAGATCCTGGGTTCGATTCCCATCACTCACAAGACAGCTCACAATGGTTTGTAACCCCAGTTCCAGGGCATCCAACACCCTCTTTTGATCTCTTCGGGCACCGGACTTGTCCATGGTTTATATATGCAGGTAAAACACCCATACACATAAAAATGGGTATTTCTGTTTGAGTAGAACTGTAGAACTATAGAAAATGTAAACAAATGGATACTGAGCAAAACCAGATATACTTTTGTTGGGGGCACAGACTAGAAATGCCGAAACGGGTACAGAGCTGGGCTACAGGAAAACCTTTCAGGGTCATGAATACGTTTATGATTTTGATTGTAACCATTTCACAGGTCTACACAGAGGTTAAAATCCTATTAAGTTATACAAGTAAATAAATACAGATTATTGCATGTCAATTGTATTTTTACGATGTTGTTAAACATCTTCAGATTGTGGACCAGCAAGATGGTTCAGTGGATAAAAGTGCTCATTGGACAAGCCTGGCAATTTCTCCCTTTCATGATAGCATTTCTATTGACGCTGGCATTACTTCAGTCTTGTTTATGTAGCCATTTCTAGGAGACACTTTTCACAGCAGACTTCCTGGTATTTTGGCTTTTATAATTCTTCCATACCCACATCTCCATCTGCTGTAAAGAGAAGCTTCTTTACAGCTCTTATACCTACTTACCTGTGGGTACAAGATTCAAATTTAGGATGTAGTAAGGAATTATGCTAGTCTAGTAAAGTGGTGGTAGTAGATTCCTATCCTTCCTCCCTTCTTCCCTCCCTTCTTCCTTCCTTCCTTCTCTCCCTCTGTCCCTCCCTCTGTCCCTCCCTCTGTCCCTCCCTCCTCATCTTCCTTCCTTCTTTTGTTTGTGTTTCTTTCAAGACAGGGTCTCTTTGTGTAGTCCTGTCTAGTCTGTCCTGGAACTTGCTTTGTAAACCAGGCTAGATCTGCATGTCTCTGCCTCCTGAGTGTCTGGATCAAAGGCATGTGCCACCATTGCCCAGCTTTAAAGAAGAAATACTTTTTTTTTAAAGTCTATGAAAGAGATGTAATCTCATTCATAAATATTTAGATTCAAACACTATTGACACTAACTTTTCACTCTCTAATTGGGCAAGTATTTAAATATTTCAGAAAATGTGATGAATTTAGAGTCAGATACCTCTTTTTGGTATCTTACCAAGTACAATGGCTAAGAGAGAGTATCAATAGATATACAGAATTCCATGTAGCCATTCACTCCTGGGGATCTCTCTCTCTCTCTCTCTCTCTCTCTCTCTCTCTCTCTCTCTCTTACCTTTTTGTTTTTTGGAATTTTTTTAGGACAAATATGTAAGTAAAATTTGTCATACTCAATAAAGTTTCATTGAAACTTTATTTAAACAATGTCAACAATTCACATGTGTGTCTACAAGATACTGTCTGAAAAATTATAATTCAACTATTAGATTTTTAAATTTATTTATTCTTTTACATTTATTTAGTGTGTGTTTGTATGTATGTGTTTGAGTGTATGTGTGTGTGTGTCTGTGTGTTTCTGTATCTGTGTGTGCTTATGCTTGTAGAGGTCTGAGGTCAACTTGTAGGGTTTGGTTCTCTCCTTCTACCATGTGGGTCCTGGGAATGGTCTTGGGAATGGAGTGGGCCTTGGGTCTTGGGGATGGAACTTGGTAGCAAGTTTCTTTACCTTCTAAGCCATTTCTCCAGACCAAGCCCTTCTTCTCTCTTCTTCTTCCTCTTCTTCCTCCTCCTCTTCCTCCTCCTCCTCCTCCTCCTCCTCCTCTTCTTCTTCTTCTTCTTCTTCTTCTTCTTCTTCTTCTTCTTCTTCTTCTCCTTCTTCTTCTACTTCATCCTCTTCCTCCTCCTTCTTCTCCTCCTTCTCCTCCTCCTGCTCCTCCTTCCTCTTCCTTCTCCCACCTCCTCCTCGTCTCCTCCTCCTTCTTTTTCTTCTCCTCCTCCTTCTTCCTTCTTCCTCTTCTTCCTTTTCTTGTTTTTCTTCCTTCTCCTTCAAAAATTCTTGAATTTTGAATTGTCTGCATCTTTTCTACAACTAAAACATGCCCCAAACACTCTTACTATTGACAGAAATGTAAATTAGTACATCTCTGCATATGTGCCATATGTAAAGTGGTATAGAAGTTCCTCAAAATGCAGAGATATAAATTCTATATGATCCAGCAATCCCATTATTGGATTTACATCCAATGAAATGAAATCAATGTGTCCTAAGTATCCCTGCACTGTTGTATTTACTCTAGAACTACTCACAGCTGCAATACATGAGACCAGAGGTCCATCAGTGGATGAATGGAAGTATAAAATATGGCACATGGTCACAATTGAACATTACTCAGTGAGAGAGAGAGAGAAAGAGAGAGAGAGAGAGAGAGAGAGAGAGAGAGAGAGAGAGAGAGAGAGAGGCTGAGAATCCTGTCTGTTGTAGCAGCACAGGCAGATGAGCTATAAGAAACCATTTTAAGTGAACCGAGGCACAGAACGACAAATACCATATGTGTTCACATGTATATGAAACTCAAAATGCTGATTCGAGACACAGGGGGAATAGAATTACAGATATTAGGAACTGCAAAGGGTATGGAGGAGAGAGAAAGGAAAATGTTAGTTAACCACTATAAGGCATCCAGTTAGATCTGGAATAACTTACACTGTTCCCTAACACAACCAGGAAACTACGGTTGATAAAAATTTCTTATTTTCATATTAGCCATTGGAATGATTTTGGGTAGTCCCAACACAAGAAATAGTTCATGTCTGAAGTGACAAGTACATCAGTGACATTCATCTATCTGATTACTAGTCAGCGTTCATGTATGTTTGAAACATCAGACTGAACTTCATAACTGAGCGCAATTGCCGTGCTAACAAAGTTTTGAATGCCTTTTAAAAAAGCTCCTGGACTTAATTCTTCTCAAAAACAAACCTTTTGTTTTTCAGTTTCCTTCCCCCTCTCTCCTTCTTTCCCCTAGCATTAAAATAACTTTTTTTGTTTGTTTTTGTTTTTTGTTTTTGTTTTTCAAGACAGGGTTTCTCTGTGTAGCCCTGGTTGTCCTGAAACTCACTTTGTAGACCAGGCTGGCCTCGAACTCAGAAATCCACCTGCCTCTGCCTCTCAAGTGCTGGGATTAAAGGCGTGTGCCACCACTGCCCGGCTAAAATTACTTTTAATAGAACATTTCCAGGAATTTTGCAGAAAGAAGATTTCTAGGTTGCATGATTAAACTATTCTAAACGTTGAAGTCCTTATTATTACATTTTTTCTTTCTTTCATTAGTTTTTGAGACTTCTGTACAATGTGGTTTGACTCTATTCATCCTCTCTCCCATTTCTTCCATAACCATTTCCCTCCCCCACCCACTCAGCTTTGTGTCCTCCCCACACCCCTGTCAAGTCCAATCTGTGGCGTCTACACACTCTGACTGTGTGGCCTTCTCTACTGGAGCTTGGTCAACCTTCTAAGGGACACACCCTTAAAGCTGTCTGTTCCTTTCCCAGCTGTTGTCAAGTGCCAAGCGAGTGCCAAGCACAGCTCAGCCTGGAGTAGGAGTTTATGTCTACACCCCTTCCTTACTGGGATATTTTTAAATAATAATCTTATGTATTTGTTTATTTTTACTTTTATGTGTACCAGTTGTTAGTATTCTGTCTAAACTCCACCCCCACAGTTACCTGGCAACAGCCAGGTAGGCCTGCCCACTATAAAAGGGTCTGCTTGCCTCCTCCTCTCTCTCTTGTTCTCTTGCTTCCTCGGTCCCTTGCCTGCAGGTTCTCTGCCCCCTCTCCCCTCCTCCCTTCCCTTCCCCCTCTCTCCACGTGGTCATGGCTGGCTTCTACTCCTCTACCTCTCTGCTCTCTCTCCTCTCACTCTTTTTCCTTCGCCCTGAATAATCCCCCCTCCCCCCCGGAACCGTTTGGTCTGGTGTTATCTGTCTAAGCTATGCATGAAAATCTAACAATGGTGCCAAAATCAGGAAACGAAGACTTTGGGGACCTCGAGACCCGTGCAGCCGCTGGCTTTGGCTGCTGTGACCGTGCAGGATGGACACAATGCCACTGCTGCCACTGCTACACCACGCGGACTTCATCTGCTGCTGCCCACCATCACCACGTGTGTGAATTAATATCCGCTGCTGCAGACAAGCCCCATCCACCGCTGCGAGGCTTGCCAAACTTTCACCGCGTGAGCTGTGCTGCTGCGGCTGCCCACATGGTGCTATGCCATGTGGGCTGGGTAGCAAGACAGGCACGCAGATCCCCTGGTTCCACCTTTCCTGATACCAGACTGCACAAACTTGCGAACATACACTGGCACATTAATTGGTAAGGAGTTTCCGGTTGGCAAGAAGAACCCTGAATGCCCGGTTAGCACCTGGCCAGCATTTCCTGGACTAAGGAGTTGGCTTCTCATGGCCCCAGTCCATATGACTGGCCTCTAGCCGACCTATGACTTAGGACATTGGCCCATTGGGTGATTTTTCCCTCTTGGAAATAGCACCCCCCCCAGCTCTTGCAGCTGCCAGAAATCCTGATACCAGGTGGCTATTTCCTGGTGGACTAGCTTCTGGTGGGTTAGCTCTGTCGAGGCCCTTAGATAGTCTTGTGATGACCTGATTATCTAGGCTAAGCCTGATTTTTGTTACCAGTTTTTCTTTCGGGACGCCGGCTAATAACTTGGTAACAGCCATGATCACCCAATGAGTGCATCGTCTTCGTCCATACCCACAGACACCCCACTGGGTTGTCTATCGAAAAACCTCAAATCTTTAAGATTAACGCCTGAGTTAAGGCCTCCCAAATTGATATGCCTTTGCAATAAGGTCTAGATCCAAT
This sequence comes from Grammomys surdaster, assembly GCF_004785775.1. Taxonomy (NCBI): domain Eukaryota; kingdom Metazoa; phylum Chordata; class Mammalia; order Rodentia; family Muridae; genus Grammomys; species Grammomys surdaster. The sequence goes on along the minus strand of NW_021627630.1, from coordinate 20,757 downwards.
ACCCTCTAGGTAATGGACTAACGTGGCCACTTAATGGCACCCTAGACCCAATTATTTTAAGAAGTCTTAACACATACTGCCAGCAGTCTGGTAACTGGAAAGAAATTCCCTATGTCCGAGCTTTTATCTACCTGTGTTATATTCCTTCCATGTGTTCTGCCTGTTCCCCACCCCAGGTTCTCTTAGCCATGAAACCTGCTCAACCCCACACCTCTTTCTAATCTTTCTTTTTTAATTAAACCAAAATGGGAGAATTGCTGTGATTCTAGTGAACATCTGCAAGTCCCACGCTCACTAGCCAAGCCTAGAACTGGTAAGCTTCCCCATCCCCCACTGGCCAGAGTAACCGTCCACGTGGTCCCAGGAAAGATTTCTTGAGCTAGAAGCGAACCCTGTCCTCCCCTGAACCTCGTTCTAGGACTGCTCCCCTTGGCTGAGACGTTTCCCCTCTTCCTCTCGAGACAGTTTCTTGTGGCTGAGTACCCCAGGCCAGGCCTGGACAGACTGTTCTCTCTGCCTTAGGAGCACTGGCTCCACCTCTAGTCCCCAGCGTGTCTCTTCCAGGGGTCAGCCTTTTGCGTGCTTCTTCCCATCCTCCTCTGTCATCTGTGGCCACCTGGACCCAGTTAGTTCAGCTGGTTTGCCTGGAAAGCAGCGGGTCTGGGATCCTGCATGCTCCCTTCCCCTCTGGTTCTTAGCTCTCTGCTCTGGGTCTACTTGCATCCTACCAGGGACCCTCTCTGAGACTTGCTTCCCCACATGCGCAACCACCTGTGTAAAGGGCTTGGCTGACTGAGGATGTGAGGGAGGCGTTCCCTCTCTGCCCGGGACCTGTAAAGTGAGTGCTAGTGGTGCCTTCCACTACAAAAATAACTAACATGAACATTGCTGTGATATGGGACATGCTTGCTTTTCCTTGCCCACTGTAAAACTCTAGCTGCCAGAGACACTGGGCAGCGACTTCTGGCCACTAGAAGGAAATCCCACCCTGCTGCCGCCCGTGGCACCTGTGGCTCACAGCTCCAACCAGCTAACTGTACCATATACCAATGTTGCCAGCTTTTTTATTCTGGTCCTAGCCAAATGTTTCTTTGCAAATACAAAAATGTGCTTTTCTCTACCTACACAACCCACCAAAGTTACTTAAGACAGGATAGGAAAGACTCTGTCTTGATAGATTTTTACTACTGCTATTAAATTCTATTCAGTTACAACCAATCCTTATGGCTCTCAATCTTGTCAGAAGTCTGCTAATAGTATTTAAGTTTATGGCTGACAGAATTCCCAAAGCCTCTAACAGTTAACCCAAGATGGTTTCAGAAGACTTGCACACCAGGACTCCTAGAAGATACAGCCTGGATTGTATGCAAACAAACGCAGTGGACTAAACTGGATGCTCAGAGTCAAATGACTTGGCTAAACCAAGGTAAGTCATTTCTCATGTCACACGTATCCATTCCACAGAAAAAGTCCTGTGTCTTCTGCGCTTGGAAGCCAAACTGACTTCGTCCAAGAGACTATGGAAACCACGAGAACTGTTGGCTAGTGGGCTCTGTCATTTTTTAAAATAATATATAACTGGTAGATTATTGTTTACTCTCTAGACTTCTGACTACACTGACAGCTAAGCTTCCACAGATATTATCTGTTACCTCATTACTTAAACTCAGTTGTCATCAATTAAATGCTTCATATTTCCTCTTCTTGCTATCCTACTGTCCTAAATTATCTGAGTTCCTATAAACTTGCCTAACTCTAATAAAACATTCCACTATATGATCCAACAAAAGTTCATCTTAAAGACTGCTTGTGTTGTTATCTCATGCTGTTATCTCTTTTGTAAACTTTTAAGCTACAGGAAACCTACTCAGATCTACCTCCCATGGACCAAATAGATGCCATCCAGATAAGTACGTCTGCCTAAAGATCCCACTCACTACCCTCTGGGTGGGATCCCTCTGGGTTTCAAATGTACATCTTAGAAAATTTTTCTTATTCCCTACATCTTGTCAAGTCCAGGCACATCCAGAACAGCTCCAGAGACGCAACTTCCAGATGCTCCATCTCCTGTCACACACACAGCTGCTTCTACTGGACCTGTTCCTTCTGACCTCAGATGGCTCCATAGACCCTGGACAGCAGAAAACAGCCAAATCTCCTAAGACCAGACAAACATCCCCCATACCCAATTCTTCTCAGCTCCCCCTAGAGACACATCGTCCCCAATGCCAGCAGGAAGTAGTCAGATACTACGATGACCCTATTCCTGCTTTACTATCACCTCTTTATAACTTTTCTTTTTTTAATTAAACCAAAACGGGGGAATGTTAGTATTCTGTCTAAACTCTACCTCCACAGTTATCTGGCAACACCCAGGTATGCTCCTCCCCATAGTTACCTGGCAACAGCCAGGTAGGCCTGCCCACTATAAAAGGGGCTGCTTGCCTCCTCCTCTCTCTCTTGTTCTCTTGTTCCCTTGATCCCTTGATCCCTCGCCTGCAGGTTCTCTGCCCCCTCTCCCCTCCCCCTTTCCTTCCCCCCCTCTCCACGTAGTCATGGCTGGCCTCTACTACTCTACCTCTCTGCTCTCTCTCTCTCCTCTCGCTCTCTTCCCTCTGCCCTGAATAACCCCCTCCCACCCCCGCCTCGTGGAACTGTTTGGTCTGGCATTATCTGTCTAAGCTATGCTCAAAAATCTAACACCAGTGCTTACTTGCATATATACCTGTTCACCACAACTGCACAACACTTGAAGAGGCTTGAAGGTGGGATTGGATTCCCTGGAACTGGACTAACAGACAGTTGTGCGCTCCGATATTGTTGCTTGGAACTGAATCTGGTTCTCCAGATGCTGAGGTTTTGACAACATGCACAAGACCCGCACACCCTCATTACTTCTTAAGCAGACTTCTAAAAGTACAAGGCTTTGAACTTTTGTGAGCATTTGGCTAATTGCTTGTTAGTCGATGACAGCAGCCTGCACTCTCACCTGCAACTATGGAAATGCTTCTGGACCTGACCTCTCATTGGCATTCATGCTGCTGTTTCTTAGAATGTAAAATTGAGGAGCTAGAGTCGTACTTCATTATTTTCATTTGCAATTTAAATGAGAATCACTTGAAGATTCTCAAAGTTATGTTGGCTACTTGATCCCTTATCTTTAAAAATAACTTTGCCACCAAGCATGGCGGCTCACCCTTAGAATTTCAGCACTGACAATTGTAAGGCCAGCTGGTATGGGCTAAATCTACCTTTTCTCTGCGGATTAGAAAAGCAACCAGGGCTTGTGTCTTCTTTTTGGTCTCCCTTCTTTCATGCTTTGTGGAGAGTTTGGGGGGGCCTACTGTCCACCAAGAAGCTGGGTTTACACTAGCGTTCTTCATTGGGCAGGGCAATAGTGCTGCTCCATGGGAAGTAAACCACTTGTGTATGGTCTCTGTTTGGACATGGAGTTCCAGGCACTTCCTCCCAGAGCTTGTCCCCATCCAGGGCCCTGAATGACCTAGAAAACAACCATTGTGTCATTCGCTTTGAACCCAGACACTCACTCTTGAACTTATTAATTAAATATATACAAGGCATCAGAGACTATATAAAAGCCTGGTCTTACTCAAAAATTTCAAATAGAAAGAAAAAAAATTACCTTTCTATCAAAACTCTGTACATTATAAGTAAATTTGTTTTTATAGATAAAATCTTTAGTTTTTAAATTTTTATTATGATAAAATGAATGTAAGTTTATATCATGATTATTTTAAGTGTTTTTGATTAAGTATATGCACATGGCTATGCAACCAATTTTCGGAAGTTAAAAAAACCTAAATTATTATTATTTTTAATTATATGTTCATGGAATATGTATATACGAATGCAGACACTCTATAAAAACAAGAGGCATTGGGTGAATACCCTGGAATTGCAGGCACTTGTGAATTGTTCCCCAGGAGTGTTGGGAACTCAACTTCTGTCTTTGACAAGAGCAGTATATGATTTTGAGCTCTGAGCCTCCTGCTTTCTTTTTATCTTGCAGAGCTGAAAAACATTGTGGCCATTAAACAATAGCTTCCCATTCTTTATCTCTAGGCAAGCGCTGCTTTACTTCCTGCCTGTGACTAGAATCCTCAGACAAGTCAAGCTGTGTAGTATTTGTCCTTGGTGACTTGCTTCCCTTAGCAGATGGACCTCACGGATCCTCTGTGTTCTGGTGTGAGTCAGAATTTCCTCCCTTGTTAAGACTACTACCCACCACCATCTTCCATTTGGCTTACCAATTATCTGAAGATCTGAATTTGACTTCTCTCTCTCCCTCTCCCTTTCCCTCTTTCTCTCCCTTTCCCCCCTCTCTCCCTCTTTCTCTCTCTCTCTCTGCACATGTGTGATTGTGTGTATGTGTGTGTGAGTGTGTGTGTGTGTGTGTGCATGTGTGTGCATGCATGTGTGTGTGTGTCTGTTGTGAAGTTGTTGTGAACACAAGATCTGTTGCTTCATGATCCTGGTTTTAGCTACTTCCTCCCTGTCTGAAAGCTTATCTCAGTTGATCCTTGTGAATTCAGTACTATAAGTACCTTTGTTTTACATGTGTGGAAACTGAGGCACACAAAGGTTATGTAACTTACTAAATAACTGTGGCTCCATGATCTTCCTGCAGAACAGCATGCTACTTTTTTCTAGGCACCACCACCACCACCAACATCATTATCAACAACATCAACAATATCAACAACAACAAACCCAAAAGTCTTGATAAGAGCCTGGTCTTATCAGAAAATTTCAAATAGAAAGAAAATTGATACCTTTCTATTGAAACTCTAAACATTATAAGTAAATTTGTTTCTAAAGATAAAAATGTTCAGTTCTTTTTACTTTTATTGTGGTAAAATGAATTTATATCCCAATTATTTTAAGTGTTAATGTCAGGGAATGAAAGATAAAAAGATATTCACTAGTCTGTTAATTCAAAGTGAGAAGCAGGCATTAATTTTTGTCATGTGTCATCTTCAGCAAAGAGTGCAGCAAGCATTATACTCATGGGGCTGGAGAGTGGCTCAGTGGTTGAGAATACTTGCTGTTCTTCCAGAAGCCTGGGGTTCAATTCTCAGCACCAACATTGGAGGGATCACAAGTGTAACTCCAGTTGCAGGGTGTCTACTATCTTCTTCTGTCCTCTGGTACAACCAAACTCAAACACATACTCTCTCTCTCTCTCTCTCTCTCTCTCTCTCTCTCTCTCTCTCTTCTAAAAAAAGAATTAATTTATGTTATATATATATTGCCCAAATGGATTATAAAATTGAGGATTAGTCACATAACTCAGAAAAACATCCTGCTCTTTGAGTTGCTTTTCAAAAATAAAATTTACTTTGATAATTGCTTTGGTGTGGTAAAATTACAAGGCTATCTCATGAACTTTTAAAATTTACCACAATGTGGATTTCCTGTTTGTTTGATGGCAGTCAAGATGAGATGGGAAGAAAATGCAAACAGGAAAGAGTACGGTCTGGGAAAGCCTGGAGACAGGCACGGGGCTCCTTGTTTAAACCATTAACTCTTAAGATATTTCTTATACACTAAAATATACTGCACAAGGATTTGAGATATTAGGGAGAGTAAAATGAGGCTGAGCACTAGACTCTTCATAGCTGAGGAGCCAGATGGGTGAGGAAAACAGGCGATGGCCGTCACCCCATGGTTTGCGCCCCTGTGCTACAGTGACTTCACTGTGCCTTAACTTGCATCTACTCCTAAGATGCTCTTGCAGCACCTATCCTCAGTTCTCTGGAGAAATGTAAAACTGTGTTCTGGGAATCGAGTTTCAGTGGGTCATCTATGAAGTAAGTGTGTGGTGCATTTATCTTGATTTATTTTCCTTTTTTTTTTCAGCTTAATTTGCACAGTGAAATCATCCATCTTCCTTCCATCTCAGAACATGACTGTTATTTTCAGAATCAGGAAAGAAAAACATTTTGTTTCTTACCTTCCAAAATAAAGTATTGGAATTGTTATTCTACTCTCAATTGTACCTTGTTTCCTTTTAGATTTCTTCTACCCATAGACATTTTTTTTTCAGTTAGTGCAAAATTTATACCCAACAAACACATTTCATTCAAAACATGTCTCATCAATAAAAACAGCCGAGCCAAGCTCGATAAACATTAAGCAGACAGATTCATTTAAATAATACACATTTTAAACAAAATCCTTGCCTTCTCCCAGGAATGATTCCCTGTCTGGCATCTGAGACCTACTGTGGTTTGGTAACAGCTTGGGTAGTGCCACATCTACGGCTTTGGTAGAGGTAGTCAGCATGACCTTTCTCTCTTGGCCTCTCTCTGTTCACTGTCTGCAGCTTTGCTTGGCAGGCATTCTATGTTCCTCACATCTAACTCCTAAGGCACCGCCTTCTCACAGATACACACACACACACAGACACACACACACACAGACACACACACACACACGGTTATAGAAAGGGATTTAGTGGGTTTCCTCATATAATTCGAGGCTAAATCCCACAGAAATCTAGGAAATCTCATTGGCCCTCTGCTTCAATCTCTTAGGGAGGAGAATCTAGGAGTTATTCAACCAAAGAATCTGGATGCTTCCAAACGAGGGGCACAAATGATTCAGTCTCAGCCCTAGGCTTAGACCCTAAAGCTTCCTGACAGCTATTTGAGTCTACAGGGAAAACCAAAGAGTCTGGAGTGTGAAGTTCATAGGTGTAGGGTGCAGTAGTACACTCGCTTGCTCAGGGAAGAAGGGTGTGGCTCGCCTGGGTGCCTCTCTTCTTCATCTACTGATATTTCACCCAGACCCCAGGTTATTGGACCATGCAGCACACACTCAGGGTGGGTCTTTCACCTCCTTTGCTGTTCCCCTTGTCAATGGTCTCTAAAAACACCCTTCCAGCCTTCCAGACACGCACGGAAGTGTGCTTCACCATCCGTCTACATTTCTCAGACCAATTGAGTCGCTAATCAAAGTTAACCACTGCAATACTTCATTGTGGTTTTGATTTGGAGTCCCCTGATAAGATAATTAGTGGTATTGAACATTTTGTCACATAGCTCTTAGCTATTTGCATATCTTCTTTGGCTCAGTGTCTATTCAGAGCTTTTAAATTGAACTTCTAAAATGGAGGCATTTGAGTCTCCTACATATTCCATGTATTAATTCATCCCCAGATGAACGTCTATCTTATCAGCTGTCTCTTCACTCTGGTTGCTTGTGTCCTGCGCCATGAAGGAGCTTTTAATTTGAGACAATCTCATCTGTCAGGGTTTGGCTTTCTCTGCCTGAGATTTTATAACCACAGGAGGCAACAGCCTTCCCCAGATCAACCGCTGATTGACTTTTGTATATGATAAAAAGGAAGGAAAGAATTTCACTTGGTTTGGACAGAGGTGACCTTTCTTCCCAGAACGGTTTGTTGATGAGCCTGTACTTTCTCTAGTCTATGTTCTTGGTGTTCTTGTCAAAAATCAGTTGGCTGTGCACATGTGGATTATTTCTGGGCTTTTCATTGTGTAGCAGAAATTTAGATTTGAACCCATTTTTATAATTTCCCTTTCTCCAGATTTGTTCCCATACACTGATGCCTCTATAGTTATGCCTGTATTTGTATATGTACATACGGAATGCAAATATCTTCATATATACACTATATATCTATAGTTTTAGAATCTTTCTAGACTATGTTAGGGAAGCCATGTATCTTTGCTCCTAAATTTTTCAGTGTGTATTTGCTAAGTACAAGGAATTACCTTATATAAACTAAAAGGCAGTAATACACTCAGAATACTCAGTGAATTTTTGTACTATTATTATTATCTGTAATCTATATTTAAAAGTTATCACATTTCTCAATGAATAGTGTCTATACCCCATTACTTCCAGTCCAGAATGCCACCTGGTAGCATGCATTGCATTTGATCACCAAGTCTCTTTATTTTCCCTCAATGTGCAATAGTTCAACCAACCTTTCTTTGATCTTAGTGTTTTTGAAGTGTGGAGGACAGATATTTTACAAAATATTTTTCAGCTATGAAACCAGTATTTTTTTTTTTTTTGGTAAATCATTATTTGCATGTGTTTGTTCACATGTGTAGGTTGCATGTATTTGTGCTGTGTGTGTGTATGTATGTATGTGTGTGTATACATGTGTGTGTGTTTGTGCTTATATGTGTATGTATGTGTGTGTGTGCGTGTTGGCTTGAGATTAACATCAGAAGTCTCCTAAATTGCTCCCACTTTGTTGTCAGTTGAATCCAGAGCTAGCCTTGCATTGCATATTGGTTGTACTGGTTACCGGCTTGCTCTGGGGAATTCCTTGTCTCTGCTCTCCAAGTGCTGGAATTGCTATCAGTCATCACAGCCATCATTTATGTGGGTTCTCAAGATCTGAACTCTGGTCCTCATGCTTGTGTGCCAAGTGCATTAACTACTGAGCTATCTCCCCAGCCCTTGTCTCGATATGTTTTGGGATAGTTGGTGCTCACGTGAGCAAGAGAGGTAGCAGTGAGCAGGGATCCCCAGACAGTTCTGAGCAGCAGTTCAGTGACTTTGAGGCAGCTTGTCTACTTTCTACTTTTTGCCTAGTGCTGGGTGGACTGAAAGACGAGGAGGAAGTTTGCTGGTTTAAGTTACACTGTGCGGTATTATTGGAACATGTTGGAACATGTGGATATAATCAAAGTGTCAGTGATGAATTCTCCAAATCATTATGGATTTTTAGAAAAACTATTCAATGGTGGTCTTGAACCAAGACTTTGATACAGTAAGAAGCTATGTTGTGTACATCATAGAAATTTATAGCTAAGCAGAGTTAGAGGTTACTTAGTGTTTCAGGGAATAGGAACTTTAGATTTATTGAGCTTAAGAAATTTGACTATGGTGGTCACTGGAAATCCAAGACTAAACCCCTTGCCATCCTGACTCTGTGCAGAAATCTTTTCTACTCTCTACCATGACCAAAACTTACATGATGTACTGCTGTTGTCATCATGTGTATGTATGTGTGTGTCTGTGTGTGTGTGTATGTGTGTAGGTGAGCATGTATGTGTATGTTCAAGTGTGTATGTATTCAAGAGTGCATGTTCAAGTGTGTGTGTATAGGTGAGTATGTGTATGTTCAAGTGTGTATGTGTGTGTGTGTATAGGTGAGTATGTATGTGTATGTTCAAGTGTGTGTGTATTCAAGTGTGTGTATGTGTTTGTTCAAGTGTGTATGTATGTGTGTGTTCAAGTGTGTGTGTATGTGTGTGTGTTCAAGTGTGTATGCGCGTGTGCAAGACTGTACGTGAGAGCAAGAAGTTAAGTCAGATGTCTGCCTCAATCAGTCACCACCTTATTTTTTTGAGACAGAGCCTCTCTCTGAATTCAGAGCTCATCAGTTAGCTAGGCTGGCTAGCTAGCAAACCCCAGGGCTCTTCCTGTCTCTGCATCCCTACTGCTGGGATTACAGACATACATGACTGTACTCAGTTATTAACACAGTGTGGGTTTCAGAAAATCTAAGCAACCAAAATGAAAAATTGTAGAGCCCACTTATAACGGACACATCTAGGGAACACCCCAGCACCTCAGGCTCAGGGAACATTTCAAAGGAGAGGCAGACAGATTGTAAGAACCAGGATCAGGGGATTCGCTGCGGGACTGTGTCTCCTAAGAGCATCAGAAGCTCCACCTGTACAGTCGCACCAACATGACCACCCAAAGGGAGCTGAACAAGGAGGACACTAAGGAACATGCCAAACTGGATGGGGCAAAGGTCACAAAGCCTCAACTCTACACAAAGGACTACAGGTGACCGAGTGAAGCTGGGGGTGGGACAGGTGACCATCCAGGGACAAGCAAGCCAATTGGTTATCCAGTGCCAAAGAGTCAGCACTGAAAACACACTTACAAGTAACACTGTATGGATGCAATAGGTTATATTTAGGAATATATATACAAATACATACATGTATGTGATAACAATCAATGAAGAAAGAGGCCATGGATTTGAAGGAGAAGGGAGAGGTGTGTGAGAGATTTTAGAGGGAGGAAAGGGAAGAGAGAAATTTTGTAATTAAAATATAATCTCAAAACTAAACAACAAACATTAAGAATAGGGCTGGAGAGTTGAATCAGTGGTTCAGAGCCCTTGTTCTTGCAAAGGATCCAGGTTCAATTCTCAGGACCTACAGGGAGGCTCATCATCTCCTTGGGCAGTAAGCATGCCTGTGATGAACAGGTGTACATGCAGGCAAAAGACTTATACACCTAAAACAATAAAAACTAAAAACTAACAAAATTAAAAATAGTTATAAAAATACATGTGTGTGATATAAAATCATTGCAGAAAGTGCACACCACACACACATACATACACATACACATGCACACACACATGCAAACACATGCACACACACGTGCACACACACACATGCAAACACATGCACACACACATGAGTTCTGAGAGATTGGCCTCAAGTCTTCATGTTGTATAGCAAACATGTAACCAACTGGGCTATCTCCCCAGTCTCTGTTTATTTTTTTGAGATAAGGTCTTAGTATGAAGTCCATGTTGCCTACAAGCCCATGATCTTCTTGCTTCAGGCTCCTCAGTCCTGGGATTATAGGCAAGTGTCATTATGCCTGGAAATTACTGTCATTTGACTCCCATTTGTAATGTGGTGACATTAAAGTTTTGATGTATTTAATTAATATCATTATGATCATGAGGTTTTACAAGGAAAGTCCTTACTGTGATGGTTACAACAGAGGAAGAGCTAATATAGCCATTCAGCTCTTCTCTTCCTTGAAACAGCCATCTTGTGATGGCAACACATCTACAGCCAGAGCTTTAACACATTAATTCTGGATGCTCAAAATGTTTACCTTCTCGTTATTGTACTTAATTTCAAAAGGGGAGTCTATTTTTTAACACTGTATTTATTCTGTGTGTGTATATGCATGTGAGTGTGTGTGGGTACCATGTTGCCTGTGTGAGAGCCAGAGGAGAACTTGTGGGAGCCAGTTGTCTTCTTCCACCAGGTGGCTTCCAGGGATTGAACATAGGTTGTCAGGCTTGGTGGCAAGCACACTCACCTGTTGAGCCATCTTGATGGCATCTGTAATAAATTAAGAGTAATGAGTTCCTGTGGGATGTGGTCCTTCTCGAGTTAACTACGAAGTTTATCCTGAGCTCTCCTTCCGTGGGGCAAAGTGATTGACAGGTTGTCCACAGCGGGCGGCATATGTACTTTGAAATCTGTCAAATGGAGTTGCACGTTCTCTATGAGCCAGAGCTATGGTGTGAATGCCTAGGGACAGGTAAGAAATCCTCGAGTACAGTCCACCTCTGTGTAATAGGAGTAATCAGCCAGTGACTTGACTCCTGGAGGCGCTTAGTTTTTAGGGTGAAGAAAATGTCTACGGTGTTTGTGATGGTATTGGTGCACTCTGTTCTTTTAGGAATCATAGCCAGCTGGGTGATTGTCCTAGCCCTCGCCTATGAGGAAGTAGAAAGAAGTATCTCTGCAGGGCAAGGCAGCTGATCCCACCAACTCCCGATAAAAACATATCATGTCTATCATGCACACCCTTGGAGCTAGCTTTACGTTCGTTTTGCTCCAGGTTTGGGGTTAGCAGCACACTGTTTCTCTCCACTGTCCTTTTCTATGCTTCGCTAGCTGTGTTTCTTACTTGTTTGACTCTATACAAGGCCAAACAGAAGTTTAGCTTTATAAATCTGCTTAGGATTTTGTTTTTCAAGACACAGGTTCTCTAGGAACCCTGGCTGTCGTGGAACTCAGTCTGTAGACCAGGCTGGCCTCAAACTCACAGAGATCCTCCTGCCTCTGCCTCCTGAGTGCTAGTATTAAAGGCGTGCTCCAGATTTTTAATTCATAGGTTTTCACCAGCGTAAACACTATTGGGTTAGTGATTATTACAGAAGGACATACTGCAATTGGCTTGGATGGGCACTGTTGTATCTATGTGTCCCTGTCTCTTTCTTAATTGAAAATGTGACCCTAGCATCCATAGTACATCTGTGGAGCTAGCTAGGGTTAAGACATTTCTTGAACTACAAAATCATCTCTAGGCTTTTCATTTTTCTACCGGTTTTCTCACCTGTAAAACACATAGGAAAGATACGTTTCATAGTCTTTTATGGAATAGCAATATTTCTTCCCGTGTTGAAGTCAGTCATGTTTAATTTGGCATAAGTCGGTCACATAGCTCTGCAAATGGAACTTCAAAGGGAAACTGTAACCCAAGCAGGCAGTGACGGTGTTAGAGAGGTGAAGCCGGCAGGGATACAGATGCTGCAGTCACCTCTGGAAACCATCTCTCCACGGTCCTGGACTGCTGTGCACGTACTCTCTCTCCTCTTTGTGTTAGGACACAAAGGTTGCCAATCATATTAGTCACAATACGTAGGAGTCAGTTGCTTTGAGAGTGATGGGCTTGTTTAGAAGGACGTTTAAAAGGCAAGTTAGGGAGCACGAGAGGGTCACAGAACTGCTAATCTTGGAGCAACCTCCCCAGTGCAGCAGGCATTCTCTGAGAAATGGCCAACTTGACTTCTTATCGGAAATGCTAACATTAGCCAGGTTTGGTGGCCTACCTATATCTGTAATCTTAGCCACAAGAGATGTAAAGCAGGGGATTAAAAATTTGAGGCCAGGCTGTGTGTCATAGAAAAATGCTGTGTCAGACCAAAAATAGGGAAAAGATGATTTTCTATATTTTGGATTTAAAACCTTTCTGTTTCATTTTAATCATGTCAACTAGAATCAAACAATATAGAATTAAAGCAAACTAGAAACATACACACATACACACATACATACACACAAAGATACACACACACACACACACACACACACACACACGATTAAAATATTAGGTAGGTAACTATGTGGTGATCAGCCTGTTCAGCCTGGTGACAAGGCCTGGATATTTTACAACTGGTTGTGTACAGGCTGCAAGGGCGCCAGGGAGCCAGGTGGGCTTTGTGCACCTCAGACAGACGCTCTCATCAGAAGCCACACTGTGGTTTGTTCTGCTGGTGTCTTTATTTCAGAAAGAGTCCAGCAAGTGAAGGGAAAATGTTAACAGCTGAAAAGGGGACCCCCTATGATAGCAAGTACAAGCCGGTTTTTTGGGGGGCTGGGGTGGGCAGTATACTATAAGCTGTGTTTCGTGGTAGTCTTACTGCAGTAGGGACTTTTCTTTTTCTGCCTGCATTTTTTATCTGCCCCTGGGGAGAGCCTGGAATGATCGGTTCTGTTCTGCCATTGAGACTTCGAGCCTCAGACTGCTGCTACTGCTGGCTACAGTCTTTGCTGCTGCCTTATTTTACTCTAGGGCGGTGGGTGTGTGTAGTGCAGGAATGACCAGGGAACATTATGAGGGAACAGCTGTCTGTCACATAGTAAACAGCGCCGGCTGCAGATCAAGGCCAAGCCTGAACACATGGTGGGCTGCAGGGCTCCTGAAAATTAAATCCTTCCTCATAGTTCCTGGCACGATTAAGTTACATCACAGAAGTTGCTAAGGACCTCTGGCCTTCATCTTTTATTTTACGTTGTGCATTTGCTTCTGATTTTAGTTGTGATAACCAATAATAGAAAGCTTCAAGAGCAAAAAAACATGAATAGTTCATATACGGACTATTCATATACTAAGTACAGATATTTAGATTTTGAATACGAATATTCAAATTTTAAATAAAATATCTCCCCTGAAACCTCACTTACAGAATTCAATTCTTCTCCATAACCTGAGTTCCACAATGCTCAAAATGATGCTCACATCCCAGGCATTAGTGAGCCTTGAGTCTACCCTTATGGCTACTGTTTATTATATCCCCAATGGGCTGAACCGATGAAGGATTAGGCCACTGTATGTTTGCCGGCTGGTGGAAATGACCGTACAAGAAAACAAACCCTGTGCCTGTAGAAATGAAATGTTTAGTCAGTCCCCAGCCTCGATGCGGCCAGAGCAGCCTGTTTACCACGCTTTCCATACTGGCTGCTTTCAGGACTCCTGGCAATCAGTGCTCGCTTAGGGTTGTTCCACCCACTTAGCAGGGAGATCCTTCCAGTCAGCTATGGTTATTGACCATGGGTTTTGCACCAAACAGTCTCCAGGGTTCTTCAGAGAGGACTGAAGAAGTGGAAGCTCTCATTAAGCCGTCAGTTCATGGCAGTCGAGTGAGAGATGCGACAAATGAACCAATACACAGTAAGCTTGCAAGTGTCACAGTCAGAATGCAGAGCAGGTCCTTTCTCTAGAGTACTTTATCCTTAGTGTCAGATACCCCCCTCCACCATCAGGGGTGTCAGATACCCCCCTCTACTATCAGGGGGCCAGCTACCAGGATGTTCACGAGAGCTAAGTCTTCTTAGTATTTTTTAAAAAATTATTATTTTTAGGGTGCAGAAAAGTAGTCATCATAGCTTCTAATTAGCATGGCAAACAGCACGGCTATGACTGATGAACAGCAATTTCTCAAACGTCTGAAATAAAACTTGGACCTGGCAAAGCAGCCGTCCCAGTACATAGGGGAAATGGTTGGTTTTGGAGCTAAGTGGCCAGAATTGTGTATGTGGGGCTCTGACAGATTACGATCCAAAGTAGCTTTATTAATCCATTTAAGAGCCACATATTGAGTATCTCATCCCGGCTTACATGTTGGAGGTTGAAAGAATAATTAATAGGGGCTGGGAGATGGCTCAGTGGGTAAGGCGCTTGCCATGTATGCGTGAGGATGTGAGTTCAAATCCACAGAACTCACAGTACCAGGCACTGTGGTGTGTAATGTCACTACACTGTAATCTGTAATGTCAGTGTCTAAGGTGAGATGGGAGGGAGGCAAGGTTAGGAGAAGCCCAGGGAGTTCTCGGGCCAGATAGCTTAGAGCACCCAGGGGTGGACAACGAAACGATCCTACTTCAAACAAGGTGGAAAGCAAGGACAGACACTCTAGGGTGTCTTTTGACTCCTCCTCTCCCTTATACACACACACACACACACACACACACACACACACACACACGATTACACGATTGGCAGAGAGGTATTTTAGTGAGTGTATAATGGGTGAGTGACAGGTGGTACTTGGGAGCGGTGCAATGACTTTCAACTTCAAAAGCTCCTGAGTGCTGATTACACAGGTGTGTAATCTCACAGACCCTGTATATATGTGTGTTGTCCGGGATCGAACTCAGGGCCTCCTGTATGCTAGGCAGGTACTCTCCCAACTGAGCTATGTAATCAGTCCTGTACTTTTGGACTTTAGAGCAGAGTGCCAACAACTGACCACTCTACTGCTTGCTTCTGGGGTGTGTGGATTTCGAGGGATCACTCTGCTGGAGATCTGAGTGTTGAGGTTCACAGAACTGAGGGATAAGCTCCTATTTCCTGAAATTCTGAAATTTGAGGCTGTGAGATTCTTAAGCATGACCACCAGGGGGCCGAGCATCGGCAGCAAACTGCTTTGCTGATATCTAGCTCACTTCCTGTTGCCTGTGGAACCAGAAGGTGTTAAGGCATCACGTTTTGGTTTTGATGGGCTCTCAGGGTCACTGCTGTAGGCTAAGAAACTATCTAGATCTATCTGCAACAAATAGTTCATTTATTTCTGTAGATGGTCATGCCATTTTAAAATGCCCGTGCATGGTTTGCCTGAGTGTAGTCTGTGTGACACTGTGGCACTAAATCATTCATCATAGAGTGATTTATGATTTATGGACCTTTGGTCTGCAGGATGGCTACACTGTCTACGATATACACTGTCAGAGTGTACGTCTGGTGCCATGCAGGTCAGAAGAAGGCATTTCAACTTTCTGAAACTGGAGTAAGAGATGGTTGTGAGCCACCAAGTGGGTGTTGGGACTTGAATGTGTGTCTTCTGCAAAAGCAGCCAGTGCTCTTAATGACTGAGTCACCTCTCCAGTTGTCCTTTCTTTTATTTTAAAGGAAAGAAAGTATAGTATTTAAACAAATCTCTCCATTTAATGTTTACCAGGCTTAGTTGTTTTTTTCTTCTGTTACTATTGATGATATATTTGTAGCTATGGACTTTTTGGTGTTAGATCCACTACATCCAGTGGTAAATGTTTAGTAACTTGCTCTTCAGAAGAGCGAGGTTTTCTAGGTTTGCTCATTTCTGTAGTATAAACGTCCTCACTATCGTTAACTTCACGTTACCAGCACAGCATCATTGAAGATCACTGGGAAGTGGGGTCGGGAAGAGACGGGCATGATTTTCAGCTAAGTAGTTAACAGGCTCCCGTTCTTAAGTTTGCTTCCACATATTTAAGCTTTAAGTCTAGAGCAGCATTGTTATATGTCAACGTTAGCTAAATAAATTGTACAGCGAGACGAAGATTTAATTTGGGATAAGAGAAAACTTACCTTAAATGAAGGCTTTATTATCTCCTACCATCTTTCTAAATCTTAGGGACTTTGATGAAAGAAGAAAACCACAAAGGGACCTTAAATCGAGTCTGCGTTTGCTTATTATACACGATCTCACTGTCACTCTGCATCGTACATTGTAACAAATCAGACTATTTCGAAACAGACCATCTCAACGTAGCACTTGGAGGCAATAAAACACTTTGCAAATTAATGTGATCATTCCTCTCTGAACCTCAAGAGGAAATCGACATGAATTCCCTGTTTTCGCAGATGAAGAAAACAAAGCTCAAAGAGGTCTTCCAGCTTTCACAGAGCATGTTAGCGGAGAAACCTTCACAGAGCGTGTTAACGGAGACACTGGGACCATATCTTGCATCCTGGAATTTCCACCCATGGTTGATCAAGTTATGGTTTCTGAGATGTGAGTGATTTAAAGTGATTTATGATTTACGTAGCTTTGGTCTGCAGGATGGCAACACTGTATGAGCACACACTGCCAGGCTTGAGATTCTCTGTGGTGCTTGCCACGTCCCTTTCCATTGGCTCTGGTCTGCCCATAGTCTCTGCTGAAAAGTCCCTCAGAGGGTGGTTCTCAGCTATATTCCTGAAGCAATCCATTCTTACAGAACGTAGCTGACCGGGTTGGCAAAAGATGCGAGATGCTGGCACAGCCTGTTACCTTAAACAGGTACTCCTCCCTAGGATTGGTAGTGATCAGAAAATCAGCGGAGGAAAGCTAAAAGTCATCTGACACTGTGCTGGAAAGGCATAGCAGACTGTGCACAAAATTACGAGAGCAGAAACGACCAGCTAGCAGACTGCTTGGCTTAAAAACCAGGTATGGTAATTAGATAAGAAGTCACTGAAAGGGGAATAAATCAATGTTCATGAAAAAATAAACAAACACCATGGGAGACAGACCACGGAGCAAGCGGGATGAAGAGAGCAGCCGTTTCTTCAGCCGCTCTGGGGACTGGCGGTTTTCCAGCTCCCACCCATGAATGCATGGACCGGCTCAGCTGCAGGGAACAGGAACTCTGCATTAGTGGCTTTGCCCAAAGGGAGTCTGTAGTCTTTACATGAGAAGTCTGCAGGCAGCTGAGGCCTGCAGCAGAGAGCTACCACACCAAGAATCCATCCAGAGCCTCTTGCTTTCTCCTGCACCAGCCTTGACAAGCAGCCTTTGCTTCTGCATTTGTCCAATCGTCACCACCAAGTTCATATTTACTTTTAAACCAGGAGAAAAAGAAAATGGCAAAAAAGGAAGTAATTTTTATGTATAAGAGTTAGGAATGCAAATACTTTTCTACTAGCTTGGATGATGATAGGGACTCCAAGAAGCAAAAGGGTTAACTACTATGGTGTTGCCCTTTCAATTTTTAGCTTAACTCTTTTCCCCTACAAGGGTGAAATTGGGCACTAGGTTAAGAAGTGAAGTGAGAGATTAGGTAAGCAACTGGCAGTGGTTTCCTGTAGCCTTAGTCCTACGCTACGCCTCTATTTCCTGGGTAACTTGAAGTCTTGGGCTAAATTCAAGCCAGCCTGAGGTGATCGGTACATAGTTGCCCTAAGGAAAGTGATTTCAGTTATTGACCATCACAATTGTCATGTCTCTTTGAGCAGATATAGCTGACCGCTTAGATCAGTGCTGTCTTCTTTAAATAAATATAAAACCAACATTCGTTTCTGATAGAAAAATATGGAAATACAAGTTATGACAAACAGTATTGTTTTGAACAAATAGGCTAAAATGCTATAGGGCCTTGACTTAGTAGACATTTGTTTAATAAACTCTATTAGTGTCATTTTGAGAAGATTATGGGGTTTAAACTGATAGTAGTTGGGATTGACAATATTCATGGGTGGAGAATAAAGAGCCGATTCAGTCTTTTAGCTGGTTTGATATGTTTACCAAGTCTACTGACAAAGAGGTGAATGCTTACCCAATGAAGAAAAGGTCTTGAGAAGGGACCAGTGGGGTAACTGTCCTTGGCTTGTCCTGGTCTGTTTCTAGGGTGATTAGGAAGAAGGTCTGGAAGTTCACCGCCACAAAGATGGAAGGATGGCTGCTGGTGACAGGTGATAGAATAAAATATATGGGCAAAATGGCTGTCTTAGGGTTTTACTGCTGTGAACAAGACACCATGACCAAGGCAACTTTTATAAGGACAACATTTAACTGAGGCTGGCTTACAGGTTCAGAGATTCAGTCCAATATCATCAAGGTGGGAACATGGCATCATCTGGGCAGGTATGGTGTATGGTACAGGAGGAGCTGAGAGTTCTACATCTTTTTCTGAAGGCCGATAACAGAATACTCACGTCCAGGCAGGTAGAATGAGCATCTTAGAATCCACACCCACAGAGACACACCCACTCCAACAAGGCCACACCTACTCCAATAAGGTGAAATCTTCGAATAGTGCCATTCCCTGGGGCGAGCATATACAAACCATCACCATGGTCTTAGGTAGAAAAGAACCAACTGCACAGATGTAATGCACAGAGGGGAGAGCATCTGGCTACAGAGAAGCTCAAAGGAGAAAACACAGGAAACGAGGTGTTATCCAAGGAAGCTGCTATGGTGTGTAGCTGTAGGCCCTTCTCCAGTTACTTAGTAAACTCATAACCTAGGTAGAAGAGGCAGCCTTTAAACGCTCAGGCCTGTATCAGTGTAGCTGCATGCGGTTGGAGAAACATGACCACAGGGGAAAACCTTACATAAAACTCATGAGCATCTAACTGCTCATGGTGGCTGAATCCTTCCCCTGTTACACTCTTAGGTGTGTCTTCCCTACTTCTCTCCCTCTCTCCTACTCTTCTTGGCTGATGCTCTGTTTTCTTCAGAACTGACAAAACCTCAAGCGACCAGCAAAGGCCTTGTGCTGCCTCCTTCCACATTTCCCCATCTCCCACACCTCCACCCACAAACACCAGTCTCTTCCTTATCACAGGGTCTCTCAGGACCCTACATCTACCTATGGCCCAGGATTATCCTTTTTCTGGTTGGTTGTTGAACAACCCTCCCACTTCTTCTCCCACACTCCTAGCTGTTACCTCTCTACCTCTCTATTATGTAGTTTCCATCTGCACAGAGACGAGCAATCAGTATTTTGTGAGTTCTTTCCATCCATGGAAGTGATATTCTTGTCCCTCAGCTATAAGTGTTTCCTCTGCACAGGTCTGTGTTTCTAGGTGCTCTGCAGAAGGCCCACTATACAACCTTTGCAGTCCTCTGGGGCATTTATCTCTGCAGCCCTGGATGCTTCCCTCTTCCACTCTGGGGATCCTTGCTCTGCCGACATCCCTTCATTGCACTGTGGCCTGGGATCTCTCCAGTGTGCGCTGGGCCACTGTAGGAAGCTCTCGCTTGCTCCTCCATCCTCAGGGCTCACTGCATGGCCTGCTATCTAGTGTCTGAACTCTTGTTTCATGTATTCTGTGTCAGGCATTGAAGCTGGAAGAGAAAACTGATCCCAATGCTTCATCATGGCCAAAGGTAGAGGTGAGCATCCTGCCCTAGCACATCATCTAGTCCTTCATCCCTGTCTGTAGGCAATGGAGCTCAGTGCTTAGACTGCTGTTGATTATTGGCTTGCCAGCAACGATGTCAGCTGTGCTTTTCACTAGGTGCATTTGGCTGCTTGCTGTGCAGGCTTTTAAAGACTAGTGCAGTGCTTTCAATTAATTAATGTCATTGGTATGTGCTTTCTAATTCTTTTTCATTACAATCGTTTGTTCTTAGACAGTTTCTTACATGTATGAATCCATGCTGGTCAATCTCCCTCCACCCTGTTTCTCCTCCTCTACCTCTGTTAGCCTCTGCTCTCCTACAAGTCCTTTCCGCATGTTCATGTCTTTTCATTTTGTGTCGTGGCTCTCTGAGTTGAATCAGGTTCGTCTATAGACCATGGGTTTGGAACTGGAAGCTGGCTTGCTTGCCCATAGCACACACCTGAAGACAATAGTTGTCAGAGTTGTCAGCAGTTTTTACCTCCTGTGTCTCTCTGATTTTGTCCTCATCCACTAGAAAACCTTTGCATTACCCAGAGATAGAATCAGGATGCATGCTTTTTTTTTTTAAAAAAAATAATTTAATTAAATTAAGTTTTAAATTAAATTAAGTTTCTCTGTGTAGTCCTGGCTGTCCTGGAACTTGTTTTGTAGACTAGGCTGGCCTCAAATTCAAAGATCTCCCTGTCTCTATCTCAGGAGGCAGAGGAAGGTGTGTATCTGTGAGTTTGAGGGCAGACTGGTCTACATACTGAGATTCTGTCTCAAAATAAAAAGAAGAAGAAGAAGGAGAAGGAGAAGGAGAAGGAGAAGGAGAAGGAGAAGGAGAAG
>NW_021627629.1:0-22415 GCF_004785775.1 Grammomys surdaster | reverse complement strand
TTCCTTCCTTCCTTCCTTCCTTCCTTCCTTCCTTCCTTCCTTCCTTCCTTTCATTTGTTTGTTCATTTGTTTTGGGGTTTTGTTATGTTTATTTTTCAACACAGGTCTCTGTGTAGCTCTAGCTGTCCTCATACTCACGTTGTAGACCAGGCTGGCTTTGAACACCAAAGAGGATCTGCCTGTTCTGCCTCCTGAGTGCAGGGATTAAAGGTACACGCCACCACACCCAGGTTCCATCAATCTTATTGTGAGACAAGGTCTCTCATAGACTAGTGCTTGACAAGAGTGCTAGGCTGGGTGGTTAAGTAGTCCCAGCATCTTCCTGCCTCTACCTGCCAGCATTGGATTCAGAGGCACACCACTACTTCTTTCTTCTTTTTATAATATGGGACTCAAACTCAAAGTAGTTTACCATCAGAGTCATCTCCCTAGCCCAACTTGTGATACCTAATGTTTTTTGTTGTTGTTGGTTTTTTTTTTTTTTTTGGTTTTTCGAGACAGGGTTTCTCTGTGTAGCCCTTGCTGTCCTGGAACTCACTCTGTAGACCAGGCTGGCCTCGAACTCAGAAATCCACCTGCCTCTGCCTCCCAAGTGCTGGGATTAAAGGCGTACGCCACCTCCGCCCAGCCTAATGTTATATCTTAATGGTTAAAAAATTTAATATCTATTCAAGCTATTAGTCAAGCATTCTGTTTTTCAACATTAAGTTTTTAAAAATTAACATTGAAGGAGAACAAGTTGTCCAACAAAATTTAACAAATGCAAGGAGATAAGGGAAGCTCTACTAGTAGCAGTATACAAAACACACAAAAACAAGACGTTCTCCTCCTGAAGGCCAAGGTCACATTTCAGTCATTTGGACAGGGGCCCACCACACATGTCCACCTCAGGAAAATAAGCTAAATAACATAAGTGATTACTTTTCCTAAGACAAACCTTAAAGAAAGCATAGTAGATGTTTTTTTTCTTAATGCATAACTTTTGTCAATGAATTGCTCTGATAAACAACAAAGGAAAGGGTGTTTTTTGCTTGTGAATGCAGAGCCACCTTGTAACATCCTTTCTTGGTTTCCAGCTTTAACCTTTTTAGTGTCATAGCTTCAACCACAAAGACACACTACTCTGGCGCCTTTCCGTCTGTCAGACACACTTTCTCTTCGTTCGGGAGTTTGTTTCCTTGTTCATGTCTGCCAATAATTTTGGCACTGTCAAGCAACTTCTACCCAGGAGCTTTACCACTATACTTTCCAAATACAATGGGTATGATAAGCCCAAAGAATCTTTAGTGGGCCCCACTGCTCTGAGATCACACCTGCTGTTAGAGACAGGCAAAAGGGTTGTGGAGAAGAGAGGGGCCTCAAACTTACTTGGACAGATTGACCAGCCCCAGAGATGTCTGCAACAAGGGGAGCGGAAGCCTGGTGGCTGGTTGTGCCTGGGAGAGAAAGGGGACACTCAGACCTCAGACACAAGATCCAGTAAATGACAAACTCATGAATGCTGTAGTGTAGCACAGGCTGAAGACATCTGAAAAAGCTCTTTGCCCCCTGAACTGGATCGCCCCTGAGATCTGCACTGTCACTTGTTTGAAAGTTGAGACTGTCCCCAGGGTTCTCAGCTGAAGCCTGAATGCAGATATCCCTTTTCACAAGCAGCAGTTTATGAGCGACATCTGCCACCCAAGCATGCTCGAGCTATTTCTTTCAGAAGAGGTGATACTTTCCCTTCCACTCTAGGCTCTCCACAAACAGATATGGTGGTTGGAATGAGAACAGCCTCCCAGGTGTTTCGAATAATTGGTCCTCAGTTGGTAGAACTGTTTGGGAAGGATCAGGGGGTGTGGCCTCGTTGGAGGAGATCTACCAAGGGCGCAGGCTTTGCTCATGGTGGTTTATACCAGGAATAGAAAAGTAACTAAGACACCAAATTACCAGTTTTGAAGTGATTAGTTAGGGTGCAGACTTTGGTAGTAGAAGAACGGAAGCTGGTTCATTTGTGAAGAAGTAAACCTACACACGGGATGTCAGCAGCATGAAGCTTAAGTGAGCTAACTACAACATTTAGTGTCCTCACCATTCCCTAATAAAGACCTGAAAGTGAAGACACGTTTGGTTAGGACATTTTGAGAAATACAGTAGATGTGCACTTATTTCCCACTAATACCACATTATGGCAGCTTCCTTTTCTGGGGACCATCATAACTTCTTGGCTGCTGGCATTCCTAGTTGGGTTGCACCTGATTCCAAGAAAGTTCTTACTACATGAATCAGATTCTGTCCTGCTTGCCTGCTTTCGATGACCACTCTTGGTTAGACCTCACTGAACCGACACTAAGAAAAGGAGATCTAGAGAAATCCTGTGACTTGACCCTGACTGCAGAGCTAGTGGGTGTCATTAACCAAGCTTGAACCTGCGGCCTTATTTATTAGTTCAAGATTCTTTTCTATGACCAGACCATTTCTGACATTGTATGTAGTTCTGATCATTAAGATGAATAGTTTTTCCTCCCAAAAAATAATTTTAAAAGTGAAGAAATACCTTTCTTCAGGATCTTTAGTTCAAGAATAGGTCAGTTAAAATTTTTATTTGTACTTTTAATTATATATCTATATCTATATATATCTATATATCTATATATCTATATATCTATATATCTATATCTATATCTATATCTATATCTATATCTATATCTATATCTATATCTATCTATCTATCTATGCATGTGTATCTGTGTCTGAGCATGTGCATGTTGCCCACAGAGGCACCAGGACCCTTGGAGTTGTAGTGACATAGTTCGAGAAAGTACCATCAGGCAAGGATTATGGTAGCCTCTAGCACAGTGCCTCTCAACCAGTGGGTCAGAGCCCCTCAGGAGTCAAACAACCCTTTCCTAAGACCATTGGAAAGCACAGATATTTATACTACGGTTCATAACAGTAGCAAAATTATAGTTATGAAGGAGCAAAAGAATTAATTTTATAGTTGGGGTTCACCACAACACAAGGAACTGTATTAAAGGGCCACAGCATTAGGAAGGTTGAGAACCACTACTTTAGAAGCTAGGATAAGTAGGAAAACTGTATCTTTATAGCTCATGGAAAGGAAATGTTTGGCCAAACTTTACCCACTGTGAGACTTTGGACTTCTGACACCTCTGTAAGTGAGTGAATTTAGACTGATTCTGCTACTAAGTTAGTGGAACTATGTTATGGCCACAATAGTATAAATCAATATACTCTCAAAAAGTATTTTAAATACAAACACATTGATAATGCAATTAATAACACATCCTACTCGTCTTTTTTTTTAAAGCATCTGCTACTTTTTACAAGTTTGACTTTTACCAAGTTGTATCAAATAGGAAGAACAGCAGATTCTCAAATGTAATTCTTACCATGTGTTGTGAACTTCCCTAGATGTTGGATTTATCAATTCAGCTCAACCCTGTCAGGATATCGCCAGTTAGGTTCACCATGAAAACACATCAACCACACTTTACAAAGAAGAAGACCGAGGCACAGGGAAGCCATGCAACTTGCCTGGGCTTGCAAAAGCTGTGACTTGGTCTGTCCCTGGAGGGGACACGTTGATGCCTCCCTCAAATGTTAATGGCCAAAGATGAGCAGATGTAGATCTTGTCTCTTACCTAAGAGCTAGCTAATCAAAGTGTTTTGGAGGGAGGCACACTTTCTTCTAGTTCATAGATTCTCCTTTGTGATGTTTTTAGCATTTCCTGTAAGCTTGCCATGCTGTTATTTTTACTCTCCTCTCCTTAGTGCTTGATGCTGATTTCATATGAAAATTACCAAACATCTTCTAATTAGTAGATATTAATTGTTATGTAATTATTTTATTTGGGTTTTGTTTGATTGTTTATTTGTTTTTTCCAGTTCAATTGTCTGGGTTCCTTCTTGCCTCTTGTTTATTTCCGATCCGCGTGCAGGGGGTTACCTGTGTGGGTACACTGGGGAGCAAAGATGTAAAAGGAAGATCTGCAGACAGGCATGAGTTATCAGCTCTCACAAAGGAGGTTTGCCCGGGCTTGTCTCTCATGGATTTGCTTCTGTTTTATTTTCACCTGAACCTCAAGCTTTCTGTATTCCTATGACTTTGTGCATAATTAGCTTCAGAGTCTTCATTTCTAATATAGACTTTCTAGATCTATTAATTTGGCTCACTTACGCTAATCACAGATAATCAAGACTTTCCTTTAAGTGTATCTTTTTTTTCCCCTGCCTCTAGACAGAAAGATCAAAATGAATAGTCAAAATGAGTTTGTTCATCTTCAAGGCTTCTTTTCCATGTAAGAAACTGCTTCCCTCTCTGCTTCAAGCCAGGAATAGGAGAAGTCCATCAGTAGCTGCTATTGGATTGGCAGCTACTTTTCAAAGTCCTTAAAAAAAAAAAGTTTGCGGCAACATCTGTGCTTTATGGAAAGGATTCAGTGGCATTTCAGCGTATGTAAATAGTTGTTGACAGACATAGATGAATATTTGGGAGGTGAGATGGACATCACACTTGCCCCACATCTGCTGTACTGAGCCGAGTCCTGCTTAATCCGCTGAGCGCCTACACGGACCCGTTGGATACGAATGGCATGACCTTCCACTGTCACCATCTGTCCAAACACATGCAGTGGTTAAAAGGATGCCACACAAAAACCACACAGATGTGTCTAAGCTGGGCACAGTGGCACACATCTGGAATTCCAGCACTGGGAAACCTGAGGTGGGATTATCAAAAAATGTGAAGACAGCCTGGGCTGTATAGCAAGACTGAAAAGAAAAGAAGGAAGAGAGAGATGGGATGAAGGAAAGGAAGAAGTGAAGGGAATCCAGTTTAAGATCAAATTATGTAAGACTTTACCTTCAAATAACATTTACTAACTTGAAGCATTATTAGATAATGCAGAAGGCACTTGACATATGGGTTAAACTTTCATCTTAAAAAAATAGCAATAGTTTCACAAGGTTTTTGGTTTTATTTATTAATTTATTTATTGTAAACTCTTCTATTAAGTGACTTTAAGTATTCAACTTAGGTTGAGCCCTTATCTAAACTGACAAGGAGGATATTCCCAGCTTCCCAAGAGCCTGGGTGGAGGATGCCCTCTAGACAGGAAATGAACCAGCTAGCTACCTTGTGAATGTCTCCCTTACCCAGGGGCAAAAGTAACCCTCTTTCTATCATGCGCCATTTGAACAGGTAAGAGCCATTGGGAGTATCAGTTGGTAATAGCCTGGAAGTCAGGGAGGGATTAGAGAGCTGGCTCTCCTAACTGTCCGGAGCCCAGCCTTGTGTGGGGTGGACCAAGCATCTCATCTAGCTTCCATCTCTTTCTAGGTCACTAGGTCACACCGAAGGGCACCAAATCCTATCAGCTGCTCCACTCAGCCTTGCCCATCAATTGCTGTCGGCTTGTGGTATTTAACTTTATTTGCTCTTGTGGGTTATGGTATTTGAAAGAGACACACATCATACTGTGAGGGGCTGTTGAGTTTTCTAGGTCCTCATCTGCTGCTGGTTTGCTTTAGAGATCAGTAATGTAGAGGGTGGTTGTTCTTCTGTGCCTGGGGTCCTGGAAAGAGAGTTAGCAAAGTTTCATAATTAACAAGGGTTCAGGGAATCAGACTTCTGCCTTGAACTTAAAGCAAATGAGGTATCAGTTCAGAGACGAGTTGGATGCTCTGCTGAGGCTTTGTGTGGGTTCAAGTGTTCAAAAATACATAGCTTCTAAAAAAATAAAAGCCGTAGCATCCGCTTCAAATTGGCTCCTGAGGTGTTCTTTTGAAAACTGGCTCGGGTCACACAGGGCAGGAAGAAGAAGAAGGAAAAACTGGGTTATGCTTGATTTAATTCACTTCAGCTTTCAGGATGAAAGTTAAGTCAAAGTTAGTGTCTGCCATTTTTTGACAGCTAGGTGAGCAGAGAAGAACAGTGCTTTCACAGGGTAGAGATTCGGAGTGGTTGATGGAAAAATAACCCCCACGACTTGAGGGGGTGTGGTCTAGACCACGTCACATCATGTCACACAATTGATGACTATCTAATGCTCTTATGTAGATCAATAAAGCGAGCTATGCATTTCTAAATAGACATTATATTGATATTTAATCTAAAGATTGGATACTATCTTGCTCCAAGCACAGCTGTGAGACTGAGTGTGGAGGTATACAATCGATAGACTCAGGGGGCCTAAGCAGGAAGGACACAAGTTCAAAGCCAACCTGAGCTACATAGGGAGATGGTGCAAAAAACACACAAACAAAATCAACACAGTAAACTAGCTGATATTCAGTCAGTTGATTATTGTGTTATTTGTTATGGCCGACAGCTGGTTTGTCTATATTTAAATTAACAAGTGCTTAATTTTAAAAAGCTACTTGTTTAAACAATTTAAAAATGTTCAGATTTCCATGTTTATACTCTGAACATGAGAAATTCATATTTTAAATTGTTTTATTTTCTATGTATGTGTGCTCTGCTCACATGTACGT
Organism: Grammomys surdaster; assembly: GCF_004785775.1. Classification (NCBI taxonomy): domain Eukaryota; kingdom Metazoa; phylum Chordata; class Mammalia; order Rodentia; family Muridae; genus Grammomys; species Grammomys surdaster. The sequence continues at coordinate 15,917 of NW_021627629.1, read as the reverse complement.
CTACACATCACATGTGTGCCTGGTGTTCTTGGAGTCCAGAAGGAGTCAGGCTCTATAGAATTATGGATAATTGTGTGCTAACATGTGGGTTTTGGTAATGGAACTCAGGTTCTCTGGAAGGCAGTTGGTATTATTAAATGCTGAGCCATCTCTTCAGTGCCTAATTAAAAAAAACTTATCTCCATTTTCTGTTATTGTAAGAGCATATAAAAACATCTACAACCCTATCTTTTTAAGCCTTTAGCTTATCTGAAAGCATTTAAATATTCAATAAAAATAATAAATTGCAGTTTATCTTAAGAGCATCTTGATAATTCTGTCACCAATTTAGTGCAAAACGTTTTGTTTTGTTTTTTTTTAAAGATTTATTTATTTTATGAATGTGAGTACACAGTTGCTGTGATCAGACACACCAGAAGAGGGCATCAGATCCAATTACAGATGGTTGTGAGCCACCATGTGGTTGCTGGGATTTGAACTCAGGACCTCTGGAAGTGCAGTCGGTGCTCTTAACCACTGAGCCATCTCTCCAGCCCGTGCAAAACGTTTTGTGTCCTGTTGTAGTTTATGTGCATGCTAAATTTCTGGGTAGAAAAATACTAGGCATAGGAATATAAAAATAGCAAATTTTACTTTTTTTTTTTAAATGTGAGTTTTGTTTTTGGAGATAATCTTATTATGTAGTCCCGGCTGGCCTAGAACTCACTGTGTAGACCAGGCTGCTCTCAAACTTACAGTAATCTCCCTGCTTCTGCCTTCCACGTGCTGAAATTACATACAGGTGTGCATCACCATGAAGTGGAAATTTCTGGGTTCTTTGGAGACTCAGTTGTGTCATGTGATATTGTTCTGGAAACTGTCTTATGAGAGGATGTCTTACTGAAGCAGACACACGAGAGGATGTTTTGCTGAGAACAGACACATGGCATTTTTCTGGAAGCTGCCTAGTGAAAGGGCAGGTGATGTTTTGCTGGAGCAGACACCTGAGAAGACACGTGATGTTTAGAAAGGGTGTAAGTATAACCCAACAGACAGTGGACAGTGCTCTGGCATTGGTTCATCCTATCCCTCTTTGCTTGTCGTCATTGGGCTTTGCTGACACTGGTTCTTGCTGACTGATGACACCCTGGCATTGCTTTGCCTTCTTTGCTGCTGATAATTGATTGTTGTGACTCTGTAGAGAGAAAAGCATCAGAGAACTTCCGGTAGTATTCCAGCAGTTTCTTGCCACGTCTGCAGACTCAGGCAGAGCCTCTTGGTTTCTTCTGGAAACCAAGGACTGCCTTTGCTGATTTGTGAATAGCACTTACTGGCAGATGGAGCTTCCGCTGCTGATTCTCGTGAACTGAACTGCTGATATCCTGACAAAGACGATTGGAATGGCCCCAAAGAACTATTTCTAAACAGATCCACATCCCCCTTTGTCCTATTAACCTTTCTTTTCCACTACCTCTGGTGGGTGGTGGGCTAGAAGGAAGGTTTCAGCATTTAAGAACTCTTATTAAAGTAGGTTTTGAAAACTCTAAGCCTACATTGCCATGCCCAGCTAATAGAGACTCTTTAAGTTATAGTACTTATATACGATTATTCTGTTAAGAAGAAAAAAGGAAAGAGAGAGAGAGAGAAAGAGAGAGAGGGGGGGAAAGGGGGGGGAGGGGGGGGGGGGGAGAAAGAGAGAGAGAGAGAGAGAGAGAGAGAGAGAGAGAGAGAGAGAGAGAAACAGTACAATAACAAGATGAAAACTGTATGAACAAATGTGCTTTCAAATAATCGTAAACTGCAACTGCACCCGGCAAAAAATAAATCATTTTTTTTTGCAGTAAATTTCAGTGACAGAATTGGAAGGCTTTTAGAACACACATTGAAAACTCCGTCTTAAATAAGAGTAATTTGCTCTGGGTCTATAACACAAGGCAGCTTCAAATGTTTTTATGGTAGTTCATTTGATTACTTTTTTTTAACCCACTTAGGCAAGCTCACATGACAGAGTAGCCTGAAAGTGTTCCGACCATCTCAGAGCTGGCTGACCTCTTCTCAAAGAGACCAGGGGAGACAGTTTGTTTTAACAGAAGTTTTTTAAATCACCTGAGGTAATGTCTCAGGAAGAAGTCGCTGTCTTCAGTAGTTGAATTATTCCTGTGCAAAGTTTAGTCCCCAGTGAAAAGTTTCAGTTGTAAAGTGTGGCATGATAAATGCACTGGAAAAACACCTTAAAATGCAGGTCACGAGGAGGGTACTCAAAGAAGACTTTATGAATGGTGACCAGCGTTTGCATTAAATGTTACTCTTAGGTATCAATAACTTATAACAGAATCTCCCAAGCTAGAGAATACACCAATCAGAAATAGGGTCCTCCTATAACATAAAAATAAACAAGCAATAGCCAGGCAGTGGTGGCGCACGCCTTTAATCCCAGAACTTGGGAGGCAGAGGCAGGCGGATTTCTGAGTTCGAGGCCAGCCTGGTCTACAGAGTGAGTTCCAGGACAGCCAGGGCTACACAGAGAAACCCTGTCTCAAAAACAAACAAACAAAACAAAACAAAACAAAAAAAGCAACAACAACCCCCACCCCCAGTAACTGTTGAATCAGCATTTGGTTATTCTTTTTAAAAATTATTTATTTATTTATGTATATGAGTATACTGTAGTTGTCTTCAGACAGACCAGAAGGTATCAAATCCCATTACAGATGGTTGTGAGTCACCATGTGTTTGCTGGGAACTGAACTCAGGACCTCTGGAAGAGCAGTCAGTGCTCTTAACCACTGAGCCACCTCACCAGCCCTAGTTATTTCTTTTTCTTGGATGAAACAAAGCTTATATATCAACAAAGAGCCAGCATGGGTGGTTCTAGACCCAGGCCACTGGCAGTTTTCCACTGATCACTTTATGACTGGACATAAAATTGCTTGCTGTGCAGCAGCAACCCTGTCATCGTCTCCTGCAGACAGGACAAACTGGTCAAGGTGTGGAATTTGGCTAACGGAAAGCTAAAGACCAACCACATTGGCCACACTGGCTATCTGAACACAGTGACCGTCTTCTCTCCAGATGGATCCCTCTGTGCTTCTGGAGGCAAGGATGGCCAGGTTATGCTGTGGGATCTCAAGGAAGGCAAGCACCTTTATACGTTAGATGGTAGGAACCTCATCAATGCCCCAGCTGCTTCTGGTTCTGTGCTGTCACCAGCCAGTCTTGGGATCCAGATCTGAGACTTGAAGGGCAAAATCATTTGTATATGAACTGAAGAAAGAAGTTATCAGCACCTGAAGCAAGGTAGAGCCACCCCAGTACCTCTCTGGTACGGTCTGCTGATGGCCAGACTTTGTTTGCTGGCTATACAAACAACCTAGAGCAAGTATGGCAGGTGACTATTGGTACCCGCTAAAAACGTATGACAGTTTTACAAATAAAACTGGCTTTCTGAAAGGAAAAAAATAAATAAATTGCTTGTTGTGGTTGTAGTATTAGGGATTGATCCTAAGTCCTCATGCATACAAAGGCAAGTGTGGCGCCACCGAGCTACAGGCCTAGCCCCTTACTGGAAGCAAGATTATTTTGACTAATTAATATTGCATGCACTGTTGCCTTTCCATGGAAAGAACAGGTCATGAAACTGAGGAATAGCAGAATGATTTTTTCTTGCTCAGGTAAAAGTTGTTTTATTTCAATAGAATCAGTGGATTCTCTCTATCAGGAGTTGGATCTCGGAAGGCCCAGTTAAAAGGGTAGAATATGCCTCTGCTGTGGGACAGAGGGCCCCTAAGTCTCCTGATACCGTGTCATCTAATGTACAGTGTCCATTGAATTACTAGCTTTAAGAGAATGAACAAGGCTTGACTGGAGTTGGGGACACTTCAGAAACAGATAAACATTACTGACCACAGAAAACACTTTCTTTGCTTCTTGAGGGGAAAAGAAGTTTGCATTATTTGGCTTTGTTTTGTGCAAAAGCAGCCATACTGACGAAACTTCCTGTGGTGGGCTTACGTGTGTGGAGAAAACAAATCCGAGGATGTTTTGCAATTATTTTGTGACTTTTGTGCTGTGGTAATTCTGCTAGTCTCTTGTGTTTCGTGATTAAATGTTTGGCTGCTACTGTCAACCTGGTGATCATGCAATGTTTAAGAGTCTTTTCTTGTATCATGAGAAAGAATAACAATAGCCCAGGGAATTGGATCCAGCATCTTTGTCTGTTAGCTTCCTTTACACCTCCGGGATTCAATGATGCTAGGCCTCTCTCTTTTAGGGATCCTGGAAGAATTCCTCTCAGAGAAATAGCGTGGGTGTTAGTAGATGATGTCAGGTCTTTGTTTCTATACCGTGTTATAAACTAGAATGCTGAATTTTCCAGCTTTTACAAAACGACATGTTTTGATCGTGAGTCCCTTGAGTTTAGTACTTGTTTGGGGGGTTTTATTTTCCCTCCCTGATCCAGTCTGAAGTTCTTTGTCTGCAATTCAATCTCTATTGCTTTAATCATTTTGGATTGTACCAGTGGCTTCTCGCTAATAAAAGAAAACTGGGGAGCCGGGTTTGGCATAGCCAAGCCTCTTCAGCTGCAGTAAGACTTTACATATGAATTGTTTGCCCACAAAAGGGTCCACTGTCAGATTAAATTAATGAGCTGCATGTTTTAATCATTAAGGTAATAGCAATATGTGGATTCTTTGCCTCTGTTTTAATCATTTCTGTGTTTTTACCAGCTAGCTCATCAAATGCTTTCTTTTGAGATGCCGTTGTCCCATTTCACTGCAGAGAATAGTTTCTATGTGGGGTGGAAAGAAACGCTTTAGAGTTTTGAGAAACTCTAAATAGCCTCGGGGCTTAGTGAAATTTATAGCTACGTCTTTGTCCCTGAGTGCTTTATTTATTAGATGGAATTCTGAGGGACAGGTCTGTGGTCACCATTAGCAAATGGGACCAGTGTGGGGTCGGATTCTCAGACTTGAAGGCAGTTGGTGAACTTTAGGTTACTATGGGTTATTCTGGGAACCATGAACAACACTTAGACCAGTGAGTTGAAAGAGACATCACCAGGAAGCCAGCAGGGACTCGGATTGCTTTGCCTGCTCTGGAAATGGCTCCATACAGGCTTTCAACTTGCAGGTAGGTATCTGCTGGACGAACATCAGCAAGTGCGTGTGTAGTTCTCAGAAGCATCCAGGTTGAGCACATGAAAGCACGTTGCCCTCATCTGACTTTTCTAACAAATAAGCCTTGATTCAGAGAGTGGGTGGGTGAGTTTTAGCTCCACTACCTCGGGGATTTAGATGGTGCCCAAATGAAATCTACAGCCCAGGTTCGTTTCAGTTCTCTATACTGCTGGGATGAAGCCAAGCAGGTGGCTCCAGGGACTTGTAACTGAATTTGCTAAATTAAAGCAACTCTTTTAATAACGCCATGATGAGTGGAGAACATTCCCCACAGCATTCGCTCCACTACTCAAGCATAGCGTCTTGTACGCTATAGTCTTCATTAGGAGCTTCTTTGTGGCAGGGCCGGTAACACTGTGCCCTTAAGTCTTCATGACGTTGATGCTCCACAGAAAGTCTGTTGGCTTAAGGACAAGCAGAAGATCTCTTTTTCTTCCTGGAAATTGGGGCAGGAGGCTGGATTAAAGGATGTAGATTGAAAAATAAAAACGGATAAACAGGATGAGAAGGAGGAGAAGGATAAGGGAAGTAGGATCGTGAGAAAACAATGACTTGTCAAGGTTATGTACCTTCTTGGGGATGGATCCGGAACCGAGAAGACTTTGAACCAGCATTCACCGGAAGTGGGCGTAGGCTAGGTATTGTGCTGGATCTGCCGTTTCCAACATCGTGGCTGGCGGCTAGCCTCACGGAGCTAGTGAACAATTGAAATGTGGCAAAAGAGATTGAATAACTGAATCTGAAATGTCACCCAATTTTCATTTAAAAAGCCAAGGCAGTGGAAATATTTTTTTCCTATCCAAGCCAAATTTACTGCTTCTGTAGAGCCACCTTTCACTTTAATCACTAAACTTTAGTGTCCAAAATTGAGACGTGTTATTGGTATAAGACGCATCCTAGATTTCGATAACAGATTGATGAAAAAACATAAAATGTCTTGTTAGTCATTTTTGTGTGGATTGCATATTGAAATTATGGGATATATAGATTCAAGAAAAATAGAAAGTTAAAATTGTACTCATCTATCCGTTTTCTATTATTTTTTATATAGTTACTAGAACATTTTAGTTTGGGATGGTGACTCATGCCTCTAACTGTAAGCTATAATCCAAACTCATGGAAGACAGGCAAAGGCAGGAGGATTGCTACATATCTGTGCTACAGAATGAGACGCTTTTTCAAAAAACTATTAACAGAAAGAGGGAGGAGGGAAGGAGAGAGAAAATGTAAACGCCGCAGGTGGCTTGGTTATCCCCAGATTGGGTGGAATTGCACTGGAGAATCCCCTTGACTCACGGAGAACTTTCCAAGTAGTCAGTCTTAAGTCTCTTCTTGTGTTCTGGGTGAGTTTCTTGTTTTAAAATATTGAAAACTGAATGCATACAATCAATTCATTTTAGGGCATTTTTCTCTCTCTCTTTCGCTTTGAGTTTTTCAACACTTTTAAAAAAATAGGTTTCTTGCACAACAATTGTACTTCTGATTTCAATTATATTTACTCTTAAAAACTGGCTTAGTCATTTTTCTCTGAGAAGTGGGTCATGTGTTTGGAATGAAATTATCAATTTGTAACCAAGATATTTGGAAACTACCAAAACATTTAAGTAAACACTGAATTTTAATATTACACTTGCCCTTCTTTCTAAATTTTGCCTAGGATTTGAAAGTCAAGTTAGCAGCTCCATAAAGGACATCTAGTTCAGGCACTATCTAGGTAAGTTCTTTCTTGTTGCTCTTTGGGAGTTGGAAGGTTTAGCACATTTTATCTGCGTTCTAACATAGGCTCAATGCAGCTGTCTGACCGTGTGAAGATGAAAGCTCACTTGTAGGAAACCTCCCGCACCAAGTTGGATGGAAGGCTCACGAAACTGCCTCAGAAACTGAAGCCACCATGGTTGTCAGTGGAAAAACCCTGCCTTTCTCCCAGCTGTAAAAGGAGTCACTGTGGTTTCACACAATTGAATTGTCAATAGAGGGCGCCAGAGGACGGGGGAAGAAACTACAGACAACGGCTTTGGCGTATTTCTTTGGCTTAAATTACGATTTAAAAAAAAAAAAAGAAAGGGAAAAAATTGAAAAGTCACTATTTTATCTTGCAAAGAGGATATCAGTACTTCCTTTTCCATGTGTATTTCTTCTTTCCAGGTCCGAGTCTCACAGAGTGAGTCCCCAGCTAAACCCAGTGTGTGATGGGCAGGTGGTCTGTGAAGTCCAGGGAGCCTTTCTATTTTTTCCTCTTTTACCAGGGGGCACGACCCATGTTTCTTTCCCCAGTCAGAGCGTTAGACCTCTGCCCAGAAGCCTCGCTTCCACTTGCATTTTCATTATTAGCAATTTAAGCCTCCTTACTGGGAAATAAATTGACAGAACAAACACTAGAGCTCTTGCCTTGGGGGCTGTGCATCGTCAGTTTCAGGGAAAACTAGCTAGTAACATAGAGCAGCAGATGTGTAGCCTGCAGCCTGGCAGGCAACAGAGACAGTAACCCAGCAAACAACCAAACAGTTATACAGCAAAAAGTGACCTTGACAGAGCATCGTTGAAGCTGAGATCTGGAAACCACTAGGCATTAACCAGGTGGAGTAAGAGGGGTTAAAGGAGATTCCAGGCACTGTACAGGCCGAGTGCTGGGGCCTGGGGAATGAGCCAGGGAAGGAGGCTGAGAAGGAAGCACTGTGATATCATCACCGTCTCAAGGTTATGGTGGGGAGTTTGGTCTTGGCTGCCTTCGTGATTCGAAGCCCTTAATAAGTGGATGATGGGATTAGATTTATGAGCCCAACTTTCAAAGTTGGGAAACAATTTAGAATTGTTCTCATTAGCTATATGCTGTAGAAGCGACATTAAACATTTATGACATCAGACTATAACTTCTTGGGTGACTGTAGTCCTCGATGTTGCTTTATAAAAGCATGTCTAGTCTTTTATGGCATTGTGTGAGCATTCCAAGGAGACTGGCCATAGCCAGCATCATTACCTACATGTATGCATGCATAGAAAGATTCTGGGATGTAGCCAGGCCACTAACCATCATGTCTGAGGAATGAGACGGTAAGGGGTTACAATCTGAACTCCAGATGTTGCTGTGTTATTTGAAAATGTTTAAAGCAAAGCTTAATTGGTCTTCTAATTAGCAAAACTCGTAAAATCACTATCATTTCCAGTTTTTTTTAAAAAAACTTCTCAGCTGGGAAATTTGAAGGCCTTTGTGGAGCCCCAGTAATCTCTTCCTTCCATTAAGTCTCTGTGTTGGAATTCTAAGAACCTTCCTATTCGGGGACCCTCCAGCTCCAGAGAACATAGATTTCTCTCTGCAGCTCATTAGAGATGCTCAAAAAAATCAACCGTGGGACTAGCTGCAGAAACCCTCACACACCCTTTGATCTTTTTAGTAGCAAATGTGTCATTTGTAATGAGATGGTCCAGCTCTTCTTTGAGACTAAAACAGATCCACTCCGAGATGCTCCTGAGAGTCCTTGAGCTCTGGCTAGCTACCAGCCTTTCCCCAACTGATGTATCCATTCTGTCATAACCCCACCCCATGGGCATCATTTCCATGTGCTTGGTAAATAATTAGCCTGCCACCTGTGGATACAGAAAGGATTATAAATATTTCAAGTGTTGCAAGAGATTGAAACTACCTCTGTTTGATTTCACCTGCCCCTGCGAAGCTTCAGATGAAAATTCACCTTTAAGTAGGACGTGACCAGGAAGAAGCACAGCTAGAAGTAGATGCATGAAGTGATGTTTAGGCTCTTGCGATCAGAAGTGGGTCATGACAGAGCCAGTAGTGCGAATCTGTCCAAGTTAAGCTGGTACCCATGAGTCTTACCATGAAAGAAATAAAAGATGGGGGGGGGGAAGGGGATGGGGAAAGGGGATAACACCTGAAATGTAAATGAATAAAAAAAAGAAATAAAAAACTCCATCTTTCGGGAACATTTTTATGTAAAAGGAATATTTTTTAAAAATAGAACTTATTTTTAAACAAGTTTTAAGTTTGTAATAAAATAGAACAGAAAGTACAAAGTTCTTTCATATCCCCAACACACACACGCACACGCACACACACACACACACATAGCCTTCCTGACTACTGATGTCCTCCACAGATTATCTTACAGCACCAGTGCTGACACTGATACCTTCTTGTCACCCTTCGTCCACAGTTTACAATATGGTTGTTCCCTCTTGTGTTGGGTACTATAAAGGTTTTGAGATAAATTTATGGCAGGCATCAGTCTCTGCATGAACACAACCGTCTCCTGACTCTGAAACATCCTCTTCACTCCACTCACTCACCTCCCCCGCCCTAACCCTCCCCACCCTCTGATGTTCTCATCAGCTTTGGGGTTTTGTTTTTTTTCCCTAGTGTCTTAGAGTTGGAATCCTGAGGAAAAGGTCAAGATCATCCCTCTCGGGAAGAGCTCTAGGAACAGAAAAGGCCCCATCCCCTACTAGCAGTGGGAAGGTTTTAGTACAAGTTAGGGACAGTGAGACCGGGGGAAGGACAGAGAGTCAATTAAAACCAACAATGCATGAAAATGCCACAAGGAAATCTGATGCTTGATAAGCTAATTTTAAAAGCAATATAAAATAGAAGGGTTTGAACAGAGGTGCCCCGCTTCAGGAGATAAGGCTACTTCCAGAGGCTATGGGTTATTAAATGAAAACCCCAGTGTCTAAAGTGGACTGCCTACCCTGTGTGTCGTTGGTTAGGGAGATCCTGAGCTTACCTCTTCCATTCCCCAGTACAGATTAATTAAAACTGCTTTTGGTTGCCTTTGAGAACCAGCTAGTATGACTGGATTGCTGAAGACATCGCATGTGTTGATCTGAGTACACAGATAAATAAACCAAGCTGGAACCAGGCTAAAGCCTTCCCGTTGCCGACTGGCCCTCACAGTGTAGAAAGGTGCTGTAGGATTTAGGGCAAGACCTGTCATCATTCATCTTACTCAGCTGTTGACCCCAGATGCAACACCACCAATCACCAGGCAACATGCTCACTGTCACAATGGCAGCCAGTCTGTTATAGGGCTAACCAATCAGTCTCATTGGAATCAAAGTCTGATCCACACTAGAGGATTCACCTCTAGTACTGTAAACTCCGTCGAAGCCCATGGCTGTGGGAATCATAGGCCTTAGTGGAGAAGCAGCTGCTGTTTTGCTAAATGAACATGATGAGCCCATCAAATTGCCTTTTAAATAATTGGGTTTGTGTCCATAGACTAGTGCTTGCTGTCTGCCTTGGGCAGAGCAGCTTTTATCATTCAGGTCAGAGGTACCTGGTTATCATGAGAGTAAGTGATGGCTGAATGCTAGCCATAAGTGGGGCATCCATATCACCACCTCAGAGGTTCAGGGAACATTGTAGAAGAAAGGCAGGGGCATGTAAGAGCTAGAGGAAGTAGAAGAGGGTGTGGGATGCTGACTTCTGGCCATAATAAAGCCACTGCACCCCGGCACCCAGGGAAGCCTGCACAAGACTGTGCCTGTCAGTATCCTTCTGTGGAAGGGAGTGGAGGTCACGAGGTCCACCATTTCCAGAGTTATATTTCTACTGTTAAGATAAAACACCACAACCAGAAGCAACATATAGAAGAGTTTATTTGGGCTTACGGTTCCAGAGGGTTAGAGTCCAGAGCAGCAGAGCAGAAGCATAGCAATGGGAACAGGAAGCTCTGGGCTCATATTTTGAAAAGTAAGCACCAAGCAGGGAGAGTGAACTGGGAGGGGCAGGTGGCCTTGAAACCCTCAAAGTCCATCCCCAGAAACATACTTCCTCCGGTGAGGCCACATCTCTTCAGCAAACAGCACTACCAGCTGGAGCCCAGGTACTCAGACATCGGTCTCACGGCTCACTCTCATTCAGACTGCCACAGTACCTGTCAATACTACAAGTAACCTTAGACTATTTTGCAGTGTGCTAATTTTATTTAAAAGTAGATGCAATCAGCTTCCCAAGCCTTCTTTATTAGAGGCTCACCTTTAAAAATACATACCATCTCTTATTACTTAAGCCACATTAACGGCTGACAGGTGGCTGCCACACATTTTTTGGTAAAGTGCCAGCAACGAAGATTTCTGGCACATCTGTCAGTTCAATTAGTTCCTTAGGCTGGATTGCCACGAAGGTTGAGTTCTGAGGTCTAAAGGTAAGTAGATGCATTTAAATTCCTGATACATTTCCCCAAACTATACCAGGATACACTTTCCTACATTCAAACCAACAGAAAGAAATGAAACTTTTCCTCACTGCCAATTTCTTAGGTAAAATAAGTTTTAGGGTTTTTTGTTTGTTTGTTTGTTTGTTTGTTTTTACTTAAAATATAGTTTGATTTTTATCTCAATGCTGATCACATAGGCCTAGGTGGCTCATGAAAATCCAGTGAGCTGTGTATTTATGATATACACACTAAGTATTAGCCTTTGAGAGGGACCTTCTCTGTAGCAGGGAGACAGATGACACACTGTGAACCCCGATATTGTATTATTTACTAAAAAAAAGTTTCTAGTTATGGTATGTCTCAGCCTTTAGCACGTATCTTTAATCCCTCTGGCTGGAATACAAACAGGCCCTTAGTATACACATTTAATAGGAAACAATGCAGGTAAAGTTAGTTTGTAGAAGGAAGTACCCATGTTTGAAAGTGCTATATAATTGAGAGGCAGACAAAGTGACGAATCAGAGAAAGATTTGACAGAATAGGATATGCCCAACTCTCATGAGAAGAAAGAGACAAGGGAAGCTACTTAAGGGAGAGCAAGGCAGAGAAAGTTTTACTGAGACAGTTGTGCAGAGATGGGTTGCGGAGAGAGAATAAGCTAGACACAGGTGAAACAGAACAAGCCAGAGAATGAGAAGGAGCCAGAAGGTTAGAACAGATTGCTAAAGTTAATATGAGGCCTACAGAGCAATTAATTAGAACTGAGAGAAACTAGATTGAATTAGTCAGCTTGGAGAGGAGTTTGAACCAGAACCTCGGAGTTGAACAAGCCAGCCAGAGCTCAGAAAAAGCTAGAAAGGATGAGCTTAGTCAGCATTAAGTCTCAGAGGTTGAAAACAGGCTTCCAGGACTAGGCACAGGCTGGTAGATAGAGGCAATAAGCCTCCAAGACAATTACTACAGGAGAATAAAAGTTACTGTTACAGTCCTGGACTGAGTAAAAAGGAGAATTTGAGCTGATCACAGGCAATCATTGTCCTCTTCTTCCTGACTGAGGCCAGCTGCTTCAGGCTTTTGCTGCCTTGACTCCCCCAACATAATGGATGGTATCCTCAATCTGTGAGTAAAGCAAACCCTTCCTTCCCTAAGTTACAGGGCATTTTATCTAACAGCAGGAGAGAGAATCAAGACAGTGCTGAGACCTTGGTTATTCCTTTCCAATGAATCTAAGTCCAGAATCCAGCCTTTCTAATTGTCCTTTGGTACAATGAAAAAGTAATATATACTCAGTTTTATTATACATTCATGGTCCTTCAATCATGTTTCTGTGAATTATAATAAGCCCCTTGTATTTATCATTTTTGGATGAATACAAATTAGTAGTGTAATTTGTATAACCAACCATGGAAACCCCTGATGGTTATTCTCATAAACCAACCACCCCACCCCTACTTAACTGTGGTCTCTCTGGACAGTCTGAGAGTGATGATGACCTAGGGGGTTCTTTCTTCTCCATTTCCCAGAATGTTCTCTAAAAGCCCTTGTCCAGATGTTAATGTGGCCTTACAGTCTCAGCATTGCCAATTTTCTTCTCTTTAATGAACAAACTGGGTAGAATGAAGGGAATTGTTCAGGGACATTGTGGTTTTTTGCTCTTCTAAGCTGAGCTGGATTTGGCCGACACCATCAGTGACCAGAGTCACTGCCATTTGTCAGTTGTGGGTGGCCTATGCTAGTGGCCTTCTGTTCTCAGTGGACAGGTAGCCCATCTGGAGCTTATTGGCTAACTCAAAAGAGAATTCCAAAATGCAACGGAGTCAGAGCCCAAACCTCCTACTAATGTAGGAGTCTGGGTCTCTTGGGGAGAGTGACTTGAGAACGTTTCTAGTGGTATGGCCTAATGAATAGACTTTTCTGAAGCACAACCTTCGCCAAAAATTGAGATTAAAAAGAAAGAAAAAATTCCTAGGGTCCAGCATGGTAATTCATGCCTGGAAATCCACAGTGCCGGAGGCTGAGATAGAAAGATCCAGGGTTGGAGGTTACTCTGGATTAGATAGTAGGTGAAGTGAGAATTTCTGGTTTCTTTGGAGATTCAGTTGAGGGGATGTTTTGCTGAGGCAGACATGTAAGAGGATGTTTTGCTGAAGCAGACATGTAAGAGGATGTTTTGCTGAGAACAGACACGTGGTGTTTTTCAGGAAACTGTGTGGTGAAAGGGCATGTGATGTTTTGCTAGAAAGGATGCTTAAGAGGACATGTGATGTTTGGAAAGGGTATAAGAATAACCCAACAGACAGTGGACGATGCTCTTGCATTGGTTTGCCTTGCAACTCTTTGCTGGGCTTCGCTGATGCTGGTCTTCACTGATGACACTCTTGCATCTGATGACACTTTGCTTTCTGTCTTCACTGGTCTTCACTTGTCTTGACTTCATAGAGAGAAACGCACCAAAGAACTTCTGGTGGTATTTCGGCTGCTTCCTGTTGCTTCTGTGGGCTCATGCGTTCATGCCGATAAGCAGAACCTCATGATTTCTTCTGGATGGAGCCACTGATGCTGATTTGTGTTTGGTGTTTGCCGAGTGGACAGAACTGCCACTGCTGATTCATGTTTGGTGTTTTAGTAGTGGACTGGACTGCTGACAACGAAGACTGAAATCACCCCAAAGAACTATTTCTAAACAGGTCCACAACCCCTGTTTCCTATTAGCATTTCTTTTCTCCTACCTCTGGTGGGTGGTGTGCTAGAAGGGAGGTTGAATCATTAAAGAACCGTAGTTAAAGTAGGCTTTGAAAATCTAAGCCTACAAGTAAGTTTAATTATATAGTAACTTGAACTATATAGTAAGATCTTGAAAAGATTTTTTTAAGGGCTCTAAACACTTCTCTGGCAGGCCACTTATAGCAAAACTCTTCATGAAGATATTGAATTTAAATCGCTACCATCTCTAAGAGAAAAAAAGGTAAGTTGTTTAAAACATAAACATTATAACAAAATATCAGGGGCTATAACATGAACAGTAGGGTATGGACTTGCTTCTTCTTCCTGGGCTGTATAGAGACTGATCAGAGTGGATAAATAAGACAGGGTGGAAAAAATAGAAGACATGGAAGGACTATGTTAGAAGTAGTCAAAAACAGTTGTAGTTTTAGACCAGAGCAATAAAAACAAACACACCTCTTGGTTTTATTTATCAGTTTCATCTAAACATGTAAATGTGTAGACAGGTCAATCTAGTTTCAGTCAGCTCAGTGTTAAGCTTCTGTAGCATCCTCCTATGGTCTAGGCAGTATCAATTTTGAACTATAGACTAAGATTGTTCATATAGCAGGAACAGTGCAGAATCAAGCTGCCCCACTGTGGAGCCTGACCAGATCCAAGCAACAGAGTGAACAACTGTCCTGCCATTATCCAGGAGTCTCACACACAACATTTTTCTCTGCAGTTCTGATCACAGATGGGAGGCAGGCAATACCCCAGCTGTAGACTCAGAGCACCCAGGATTTAGCTCCTGGCTTTCCTACTTATCAGTGGTGTGACTCTGGACAGGTGACTCTAACTTGCTGAGCTATTGTTTCCTCATCTGTGGAATGGCAACTGTCACCACATGCCTGGCAAGCTGTGGAGGATCGTATGAGATACAGTTGATAAGAAAGTGGTTAATGGGTATCTTAGCAAATGCTTTCTAGGCTGACGTCACATCCTCTCTCCTCTCAAGGAGCTGTATGTTCTGCATAGCCTGTCAGTTGAGACTGTTATCTCTTTAGCTGAGTACCCATTCAATATATTTTAAAATGCTGTTCTTTGTGCATACAGAAAAGGAGGCTTTCTCTGTGACAAGGGTGACTGGAACAGAGAGAAATAATCTCTTCTACCTGTTTGTCCTCTGAAGTGGAAACTTCTAGTTCTTTGCAAAGTTAGTTATGCCAAAGGTTGTTTTCTGGGGCACACAGGTGAAAGGATATTTTACTAAGATGAACACGTGAAAGACTGTCATCCTGAAGCAGATACAGGTGAAAGAATGTTTTGAAATAGCAAACACGTGGAAAGACCTGTGATGAAGGAGTATAAATATGACCCCATGGACAGTGGGTGATGAGCACTGAGCCTTGGTTTGGTTTACTCCTCTGCTTTATTCTTCACTAACAACACACATGCATTGGATCCCCTCACATAGCGCTGTTGAACTCAACTTGTGATAATGCCACCATTGAGAGAAGGTCACCCAAGAACTGCTCATGGGGTTCCTGAGGCAGCTTGCCACACTTCCTTAGGCCAGTTGGCTAGCCTGGTGGTTTCTTCAGGATTATACTACAGCTGCCTGGTGTCTGCTTGCCTAGAGGACTGGTCTGCAGCTGCTGAATAGTATTTGGTGTTTGCTATAGGACTGAACAGAAGATCAAGCTCATCCCCAAAGAACTATTGCTGAACAGGTCCACTTACCTGGGTGGTGGCCTAGAGAAGAGGTTGAACCCTTATAAAAAGTTGCAAAAAATGTATGCCTCATTCTTTCTTCTTTTCCTCCCTCCCTCTCCCCTTCATCTCTCTCTCTCTCTCTCTCTCTCTCTCTCTCTCTCTCTCTCTCTCT
>NW_021627628.1:0-13569 GCF_004785775.1 Grammomys surdaster | reverse complement strand
GAGAGAGAGAGAGAGAGAGAGAGAGAGAGAGAGAGAGAGAGAGAGAGCGCTACGGAGAGACAGATCTGGCAAGCTTTACTCCGAGACACTGTATGAACACTAGGAAATCATTTTAACCGGTCACTGCTGTCGTCTGTTAGTAGCAAGT
Organism: Grammomys surdaster; assembly: GCF_004785775.1. NCBI lineage: Eukaryota > Metazoa > Chordata > Mammalia > Rodentia > Muridae > Grammomys > Grammomys surdaster. The sequence goes on along the minus strand of NW_021627628.1, from coordinate 13,421 downwards.
TAAGGCAATAATCAAGCCAGTGAAGAATGTTTCGAACCAGCTCTGAAGCTTAAGGCCCTTCACTGAACGATCCGATTAGGACATTTGTAAAAACAGTGTGATGAATTCAGACACCGGCTTCCACAGATGATGTAGGTTGCTGGATCTTTTCTTTTCCTTCCGTGTTAATGGCACTTCTGGTGATTCGTTGAGCCAGGCCATGTTTGCTGCTGTTGTCTCCCAGCGAGCAATGGAAACAGCAGCCCTGACCTTGTAGAACTTCCAGTGGGAACGGCAGCTATGAAGCAAGTGTGATTCTCTAAATGTTGGAGTACTGACAGTTGTGTTTAGGCTAGAGTAGGGACGGCAGAGTGGTTCAAGTGCTTTTGACACAGCAAGGAACACAGCATGCAGGCTATAATGTTACACTCATCTCTCGGGTGTCTTCATACACCGGAAGACATCAATAATGCAGATTAAGTCAGTTGTGGCCACACTGCTCCAACTGCACTCTAGAGAGGGCATTGTGGGGATGAGCCCAGCCACACAGGGTAGCCTGGTCACCCAGGTCTAACTAATTGCCTCCTTTCTTTGGTAAACAACTTCAGTTAACCTTGTTATCTTAACACCAAGCAGTTGATTAAGAATTAATTAAATGGCATGTTCTGGGATTTCTGTACTCTTTTTTACTTTAAGTTAGAAGGTTAAGTTAGATAATGCTACATCGTGTTCAAGTGATAAAGTTAATTAGTACAAAGGAATTTTGAACCATTATTAACAAGAGTTAAGAATGCCCAATAATGAATACTTCCCCCCAAAATGTTTATGCACAGCTTATCAAAGGGAAAGCATGGATGTACGCTTATGTAACAAATATCTCAGCATACATGGTCAGTTATTTTTCTCTCCGTTTTATTCCACTGATGGATATTTAAATATGCATCTCCCTGAATAGCTTATTAGGAGCTCTGTAAAAGTTCAAAGCAATCCACAATAACCTTCAGTTAATTTAAATTGATAATTAGCTTCTATATTTGTATTTTCTGCAAAATAATTTTCTATCCTGATTCATGCATTCATTATGGCCTCCTTTCTGGGGTAAACAACTATCAGAGGATGCATTTTCTGTAACAATAAATGCAATCCAAATCATAATGCTTAGCGCTCCCTGATGAATGACCCCCAGATTGCCATGCCTGGCTGTCATCTTCCGTCTCCTTGAAATTCTTCAACACATTGGCCATGAAGTGTTATGGACAAAGACCACTTCTTTCTTCCTATTCAAGCTGTGGGGAATACTGTTTTCCCCCCCTAAATTTCTGACTTTTAGGTTCTACCTCTATTCTATAAAAATTCATGAATCATCTCAAATATTCCCCATCAAGTTATAAAATGGAAGTTTGAGAAGTACCTGTAATATAAATACAAAACAGGGGTTTCTCTTTTTGCCTAATTTTTCTTCCATGAAAACCCCAACAGCTTTTTCCCACTCATAGGCATTTAACAGACAGAATTGCTCCTAATGAATTTCCTATTACAGAGAAATCCAAGAGCTGGAAGGAATATTTGGTAGGTAATAAATAACATCCGTCTGACCTGCCTCTGGCTGTAGCTCAAAAAAGAAGATTCTTGTTTCACATCTCATTTTATACTTGATATAATACTCACTTCTACAAGGAAACAGTGAGTCGGTTTTTAATTAAAGCTGTGCTTTTCCACTTCTAGGGGCCCCATGGACTTCCTGGACCAAAGGTACCAGCAAATCCCATGGTTATTTGATTTCTGTTTCCTTGATGATCACGGGCAAGCATGACGGAAGCATGTCTGTCCTGTCTTATTTGTTTGTCAAGTAATGTTGACAGTCTTTAAGCCTTTAAGCATCCAGATGTTTAACTCTCACAAGACGTGACTCACACTGAGTTTAAGTGCTATCACCTGGCAATAAATCATTCCTCATTTTGCTTTTGCCCTTGTCACTATATAAGTTTTTTTTTTAAAGAAAAATACATGATGTATTAAAATCTGCCATTTAGGGGGTCACCTAAGGAAAATATCAGACTAATCTTGGAACTGTTCTCTCTTTACGGTAGCTGTCAATTGAAAGTCTTGCTTGCTGTGTATACTACTGCACCTTCATGATTCAGCTACTTAGCATCTCCATTTTGTACTTCCCACGGTCACCATCTAGAATAGGATGGGGTTCTATCCGCTGTGATGTCACAGAATTTATGTAACTGCAGAAAAGAGCAATAGAGAATTAATCTTCCTTGACAGAAATTGTACAGCTTACACTGGGAAGATGGTCTCTGCTTGCTCTTTACTTTTACAGAGACCTAGAGGGCACCTTGGAATACAGTGTTAGCACTGGACAATCCGAAAACCCAGGGCAGCCACCCTCTCTTGGGCATTGGCAAGGCCCCTGTCTGGCTCTCCCAGCTGTACCTGGTTGCTAACAATACTGGCTTAATACAGGAATCATTGAATTTCCTTTTCAGGGTCAGGCAGGTAACCTAAGAAGGGGAAGAGATGACACCTCATTCTTCTTCAGGCTAAGTCAGGGGATAGTGTATCAGTCATTACAATGACTGAGAGTGAAACTCTCAAAACTGTTTTAATTCTGTGGTGTCTGAGGCACACCATAACCATTCAATTAGATGATATACAGACAATGAAATTGGGTATTTTGTCCACAAAACAGTTGTTATTTACATTATTGATTTCAGCAAAGTATAAAATCGAAAAGACCTCAGATGACCTGTTAGTTCCTTGACTTTGCAATTGATAAGCTACACAGACTCAGGGCCTTTCACTTATTTAGTGCAAATTACAGGAATAGATGATAGCCAATCAATAGTAGAACTGGATGAAGATTTGAAATTGATCTCTTTATTACTGGATTTGACTGCTTTTAAATTGAACTTTGCAGTGCTCACCCGTCAATGTGTGATTCCCCATCAAAGAATTTCCTGGCCTGCTAAGGCTACCTTCCTGTTCGTCATCTTAAAACCACACACTAGAAATGTGCTCATATGCAAAGCCATGAACCTCAAGTGAAGAACTCTAGCTACCAAGCCATGGCAGGCCTCAGTGCGTTGTTGACTGTGGCACTGTGACCTCACGATTAGACCTGATCGATTATAGCGTATTTGGGGTTTCAACTATGGCTACAGCACAGACTCCTATCCTCAAAATCTGCCAAGTCCAGTATGCTATACATTGTGTGGACCCTCTGCAAGTTTAAATATATTAAACCATAGTTTCATGGGTACATCCACCTCAGTGTTTCTCACACTTTTAGGATGAGCATTTTCTTCTAGGCAGATGTTAATTATACCTAGCCCTGCTCTCATGTTATGAGACTCTAGACTATGCTTACCATGCAGCACACTGGTTTTCACCATCAGGCAGACCGGCTGATACTTTGCAGGTTAAGAGTTCTTTCAGCCAGTGTGACCATGACCTCCATGCAATGAGGTCACCTTTTTCAGAGTCTTTCAGTGTTTTCTTGACATGTCTGTACTTAAAAGCTGAAAAGTGTGCCTGTCCAAGCTTCCTCTGTCCTGGGCATGCTATTTCTGATAGACAGCAGGCATGTTCTATCCCTGGATTTTTACTAAACTGAGTTAAGAGGATTTATCACTCATCAGGACTCTGATAATGTCCCCCCATGTTAAACTGTATTTACTTCATTCTAATATGGAGCAGACAGGAAGACTATGTTTGAGTTCTTTGGTCTTCATATTCTCTTTCGGGACTGTCAATTTGTGGTTTACTCTATTGATTAATCCATGTAGGAACCTGACTCGGCAATGTCAGGAATTGAGAACTTGCAGAATGGCATTACTTCAGACAACAGCATCTATATTCTCAGTCCGTTCTCCTGGGCTAAATGCTTAAAGGCTTAAAATGTCTGTCTCTAACACCGTCCTGCATATTCCAGTTTTCAATCCCAGCAGAGCGGGGTTTTCCTACGGATCCCGTTCGGCATCCTCCATTCTTATTGCCTTGGATTTGCTTAGTCAAAACAGTGGAACACTAACCTCCTTGATGCAGAATCCAAACTCTCTGTGGTCAGCTGTGCATCTTTTGGTGACACTCAGCACACTGAGCGGTCTGCTCGCCTGATTATTATTTGTCAGAGTTTTAAATTAGGTTATTAACTGATGCAAAACCCATGTGGCCTCACTCTGCTGACACCTAAAACTGGAATCTGCAAGTGTTTCGGAGACTGGGTCTCTTCTCTCACAGTTTAAACACCCATGATAGCAACCAAAATTGGCATTTGCTTTTGCATTTAGGGTGAACCAGGGTTAAATGGTGTTAAAGGATTGAAGGGTGAACCAGGTCAAAAGGGTGACAGAGGACCCCTTGGTCTTCCAGTAAGTAAAGAAAACTTTCCATTTCAGTGCAAATCTCAAGATTTTTCTTTCTACCCAAAGTACCAGCTCTGGTTTGCTCAGCAGCTACCTTACAGTCGAGAGTCCTGTCAGTAGAACACATGGTATGTCAGAGCAGAGCACAGCCCAGTTTTGTTTTCCAATGTCTTGACCTTGTGCCTGAGGGTGACCTCATAACAAACAGTGCCGGATTGTTTGCATCACACTATTCAATTACATACATGCCAACCTGGCTCTTGTGGGGCTGACGGAGAAGTTCCGCCATCATCTCTCTCTAAAAAGTGATGTTTATTGTTTCATAACCTCTCCCAAACATGGCCTCATAGAGGTTAAGAGCCTCTCTCAGTTGCTTTGATCTGCTTGGATTCTCAAAGCTGTCGCCCCCTGTTGGTGGCAGGTATGCAATTGGACATCATTGAGGTCAGTGCTGTGGCTCCTTACGTTAATAATCAACCATGTTGTGTTCTATGTTTTATGTTGTATGTTTTGGAGATTCCCTACAGTGAGGGTCCTGGGACAATAGTGGGTAGTTACAGAAATCTTCTGCATTTGTAACAAAAAAAAGTGGGTTTCATCTGTTTATATGCTTTATGCTAATAACCTTCCCACAACAACTTCAAAGATTTTTCTTTAAAATCACTATTATGTAATGGCTGCATTTCGGGCTTTTGATATGTTGTTTACTCAGTAAATGAAGACAAGAGTCAGTAAAGAATATTATAGGTTATATCTGTAAAATATGACATAAAACCAATAACAGAAAATAGTTCTGTATTTGAGATGTGAGATAAAATATGTGGGTGATGTCCTAACCTCGTTCCTCCCACGGGTACTGTGCTTTCATGCTTCACACAGTAGCCCATGGTCTATCAGCTAGACACAGCAGGTCTCCTGTAGACACTCACTTGTCGTGTGAGTTATGTAAGCTCTATATTAGAATTTAAGTTAACTTGTGCCAACGGGATCAATGGATTATAGACACAAAATCTCTAGAGAATTTGTTAGACACTAGTTCTGCACCCCAGTTCAATAATCTTATGGTCAATATAAAATTATCACTTTAACATTTACCTTCAAGTTTTAAAATAGTGACTAAAGAAAATGTCATAAAAAGAGGGTGGCGCATAGGGAACTTGGCATTTCCTAAACTTTTTAGTCTGCTTTATCTAAACTAAACTTCCCCCTACTGTCAAATTTAGGACTGCTGCTGATTTTTGCAGACCACTTAGCCAAAAGTTAACATTAAACAAGCGATAGCAATGCCTGCTGTTTGGAGTCATTGCTACCTAAAGCTGTATTTTATACACGTATAGCATTGACCATGACAGGATCATACTGAAGGAATCTTTAAGGAAAAAAAAAACTAAAATACCCCAAGTCTATGTGTTGTCATCACTGGCAGCTGGAATTTTTTCTTTTTTTCTTTTTTCTTTTTTCTAATTAACTGTACCTGAAGCATGAAGCCCTCACCAGCCTGGCTAAGAGAATTTAAAGTGCTAACACAAGGTCTTCTTAAACATTCCTTGATCTAATCTGTACCCTTAAACTAGTAGGAGGAGTTTGCTATATAAGAGTTTAACCAAGAAGAATTATAGTTACTCTTCAAACATAGAAAACAGCAATTTTTTTAAATCACTCAATTGGGTGGCCCTCAATTCAAAAATAAAGAAAGGCATGCATTAATCTGAGAGGAGTTCTCTTTTAAGGCATTTCTCATGCAAACATCAATATAAAGGTTATTTGAACTCAACTGAGAGTTATTTTAACTTAAACCCACATATTCTTACTTTTTCTTCTTTTTTTTTTTATTCCTAGAAGTCCCTCTAGTGGCAGCTAATGTGAACTTTAGGTCCAACACATAATATCCATATAAACTGGAGCCATCCCAAGATATTAAAGCAGAGCAAGTTTGTTCATAAAATCGTTTTAACAAACGTAGCCAGAGAGCTAGAGCCCTTTACTAGGAGATTGCCCTTACTTTCTCTTGAGAATCTAAAGAAATATATCAGTGGTCTCTAAAAAATGAATTTCATGTGGCCATATAGCTAGAAGCCCCCTTACTGTATATTGTCAACAAGTACTTTGCAGCCCACAGAGAAAACCTCATTCACCAGCTTTTTAGATAAGAATTTCCTGGTAGAAATGTCACTAAATGCCATCATCTGTGGGGCACGTATTGTCACGTGACTTTTTTAAAACTAACTGTCTGTAGCAATGTGATATTCATCCCAGAATCCTGTGAGTGTGTATTATGTTGTTTGAAGTGTTGCATTTGTTCATCAGTGCCTCATACTAATCTCTGTTCTTGTCATTCGTGTTACACCCACCAACCCCGACACCAACCCGATCCCAGGGAGCATCTGGCTTAGACGGAAAGCCAGGATCCCGGGTGAGTCGGCCCCACGTCCTGCTCCGATGTGCTTCGTGGATGTGAATCTTGTGCTCGGGGAGTGCTCGGGGGAAGACCCCTTCATTCCTGTGATGAGGTGTCACTAAGGGCCAGAATCAGAGGGGGAGGTAGATAATGATGGTAGAAAGGGAGAGAGAAGGAAAGAGAAGGGGTTGCAACTTGAAAGATTAGCCTGAGCTGCCAGAACATTTCCAGAAACCCAAGTTTGAATCTGGATAATTTACTCAGTGAGAAAATGACCAGTCCAGTTGCCTTCTGTGTCTCAGCAACCTAAAACAATTCATAAAAGCCTTCCCAGAATCCCATGGGGCCCTGAAATGGCAAAAATAAGGGATATATTTTAACTTACTTTTTCTTTACATTTATGTTTGTCTTAGAAATGTAATTTCTTCCATAAAACTGACTTCCAAGTCTCTCTATTTGTGGAAATGAATTGTGTTTTCCGTCATTTTTATCACTTGTTTTTTTTTTTTGGGGGGGGGAGGTCCGCCTCTAACTTTTAGCCTCAGTCACTCAGTATTTAGGAGCCTGGTAGAGATGACCCTTGAGTTGAGGCAGGAAGACCATGATTAAGATACTAAGAATTCCCCCACATGAGAATGCATTTGAAACTCTGGATTCTTTCCTATCCTGAGATTCTAACAGACTCCACCCAACAGCTAGACCAGCAATGGGAATCCATAGTCAAGCTGAAATGAAATAATCCTGTATCTACAAATACGATTTTGCACTCTCTGCTTTTCTTTAAGTGGAGTCTTCCTGACAATTGAGCAAATGTATTTGAAATTCTTACCTCATTTTTAAGAATCTAAATCTGAAATTTTTCAGTTCTAAGAACCATCAAGTAGGTTTTTTTTTCTACCAGACTCCAGAGTTCTTACATTCTTTCGTGTGATATCTTATCTGCCACAGAAACCAATTATGTGTTCAAGCTGTAGGCAGAGCCTAGGACAGTCCCCTCTCCCTGTGAGCCGTGCTGTCATAATAGAGCTACAAAAAGTTGTTTTAAAACCTAACACTTTTCCTTTTTTCCCCAATCTGCTTTTATACCATTTTAATTACATGCAAGTATTAAGGTCAGTTCTAGGATGAAGAACTAGCAATACAACAGATGCAAATAGTCAAGGAACAAGGAAGACAATAAACACAAATAGTCAAAGAACAAGCAAGGCAATAAACAAAGTCCCGTGATCACTGTTTCTAAGGGCTTATCAAGATGACCAAAGTATCTGAGCCTACTTCCCTGTCCTAGCCCATAGTCATTCTCATGTCTGAAGCCTACTTCTTTGTTCTAGCCTAAGATTTAGATTCCTGCCTGAGATGACTTCTTTGTTCTAGCCTAGGATTTAGTGTCCATAGATATATGTACAGCACTCACACCTACATATAAAATAAAAATAAATCTGGGGGAGAAAAAGGAGGAGGACAAAATGAAGATGCTTCGTCAGAGAAGAATAACGGTGAGATATAGCTTTTGTGTAGACTCTTCACTGAAACATGCAGTAAGATACTTCGCCCCTCTTGCATGGATTTCTCAAAAATAACTCTCATGAAAAACCATTGAGAATAAAGTACTGTGAAATCAGATGTGTTGTCCTAAGGCATCTGCAGGCAAGACAGAGTACATCAGAACCCCAGTCTCTCACCTGTCTCATAGTATTCTATTTTTATCTTTGTTTTTTAGGGTGCCGATGGTCCTATAGGACCCCATGGCCCTGCAGGTCCCAAAGGAGAAAGAGTAAGTCCCTCTTTGGGTTGCCACACTTAAGTTGAATACTGGAGGAATCAAAGCATGTCTTCTCTGTATACGATGATCTCAAACTATTCATTTTCCAGGAGAGATGGGGGACTACCTAGTAGGTAAAGGAAAACACTGACCATTTGAAGTACTATTCAGAGTCCTAAGACTAAGAAGAAAGCTCCGTGGAATCGGCCTGCCTTCATGCAAGCAATGCATACATTTACATAGCTAAAATAAATAGCCCCCATTATTCCTTCCTAACCCATAAGGAAGATATTTTCATTGGGCCTTCATCCAGGTAGTTGAAGTCAATGGGGCTAAAATTTCCAGAACTACATATTCTGGTTGATAATCTTAATACAAAGCTACTGTATTCATTCTGAGTAAATTATAATGTTTTACCAAAGGACATTATAAAACCGACATAGTCTTCTCCACACAGTCACCCATGTTCTCATTTTTCTTTCAAGGGTTAAAGAATGACCTGTTTTCCTCTAGCCATAAGGAAATGATTTTGGTGCATTATAAAGCAAAGCCCTTTCACCAACCTCGCTATCCTAGACTATGTTTCCATATCCTTGGGAGCAAAAAAAGATAAATTCAGGGGAAGATGAATATCTGACACACAAAAATGTACGGCAGCCCCGCAGCTGCTCGTGTGTCTAGAACTTCGTCCCCTCTTTTGGTTTCTCGCCTGCTTTTTCTTCTCTTCACCTTGGAAAACTCCAAGTGTGTGTGTGTGCACATGTGAGTGTGTATGCCCGTGTGAATCTGGTGTGTGTGTGTGTGTGTGTGTGTGTGTGTGTGTGTGTGTGATCAGGTTCCCCACCATACACTGTGCAAGCTAAAATATGCTGAATTCGAGCATTTCACAATGCTGGCACAGTTCACTGTGCAAGTTTGTGGTCTCTTTAAAATAAGAGTTTTCATCACACTAGGCTGATTTGATTGTAAAGAGGGGACCAGGTAGTAATGTCTCTGATATGCCTTCTAATTTCCTAGTCCTGTGTTCTGTAAAGTAAATTCATGCGTGCAATAAATGCTTATCAGATACAACTGTGTATAATGCAGTCTGTTAGGGATGAAAGAACCATTCCTCCTACTTGAAGAAATCCCTCTTTGCTAGTTGCTCTGGTACATTGAATAATACCTTTATAGTCATCACCATCACATAGACTTTTATTAATGCTCAGGAATATATACCCATAGATAAGCAAGGTGAAGCATCTCATATAATATATCCTGATTATGGTCTCTGCTTCCTGTATCCTCCCAGCGCCTCCTTCCTTCCCCTCCAATCCGGATTCATTCCTTTCTGTCTCTCATTAGGAAAAAAAACCAAGCTTCTAAGAGAAAATATTAAAATGTAACAAAATAAAATATAACATAAAAAAATCATATCGAAGTTGGACAAAGTAAACCAACAGAAGGAAAAGAGACTAAGAGAAGGCACAAGAACCAGAGACCCATTCCTTAGCTCACTCAGGAATCCCGTAAAAACACTAAACTAGAAGCCATAACATCAATACAGAGGACCTGGTACAGACCTGGGAAGGCCCTGTGTGTGCTGCTTCAGTCTCTGTGAGTTCATATGAGCTTTTGCCTTGTTGATTTAGAGAGCCTTGTTTTCTTCAAGCCCTCCATCTATTCTGGCTCTTAATTTTTCCACCTCCCCTTCCATGGAGTTCCCTGTGAACCATGAACCGTGAACCAAGAGCAGGGATCTGATGAAGACTTCTAAGGCTGACTAAGGAAAAATCTATTTACATTAATCTAAATTAGTTTATATTGCAAAGAAGAAATCTATGCCAAAAAAAAAAAAAGGCCAGAGAATAAGGCCAAAGTGAATACAAATACTATGGACTAGACCCCAGTGAAAACTGTCTTTATCCAAGAATTCAAGAAAGAGATGAGTCCTTAAAAATATATTATCTGAATCTACTATTATTATTTCTAAGATCAAACCAACAACTTCCAGTAATTAGGTTCATTAAGAAATACTTCAAAGCTAAGAGCGTCCTTGCTGCTGATCCGCATTTTCAAGCACTGGATGAAGAAACTCAGTCCATCCTAAAATTGGAGCAGCAAAGCTCAGGAGGTCTGTTGGCAACGTGCCCCGGGGCTCAAGAGGGTTTGCTGTTTGGTAAATCAGCTGCTACTTCCGATAGCTCCACAGTGTCTCAAGGGTATCAGGTATCAGCGCTGGTGCAGAATTAACCAGAAGAGCAAATGAAGTCGCTAAGAATTTCTGACTGCATAGCTGAAGGCAGGTGCATGCAGTGTGAAGTGCTCCACTTGTGTCTCCTCAAACCGGATCATGTGTCAGCGTGCTCCAAGTGCCCTCGAACCGAGCAGAGTGGTAGCCTCAGAGTTAATGGAGGTGCCATCTGGAGTCTCCTGCAGATGTTTCTGATTTAAAGCAGGAAGGGTGGACAAAGGCAGGGCGTTCTAGAACCCGTCCTTAGTTTCTGGTATACAAATTAAGAAACCTGGATAAAATTTGGCCAGCCTAAAAAGAAAGGAAGCAAGGTTTCTTCCCGGGCAAGGTTTCTCAAATACATGACTGACACATAAGGATGCAGCCCTGCGTGCCCCTGCCTTCCACTGATACCTTCATCTGTGTAGAGGACAGGGTGCTGGAAGCCATGCCTAGAGTCCTCCTCCAACCTTATATCAAACAACGCTGTCTTCAAGCCATTTTCAGTTTGCATCTGTGTCCCCAGAGCTGAAAGCCTACTAGCGATTTTCATTTCAAATACTGATTTCTTCCCCTGGCCTTAGAACTCTGAAGTGTTTTGAGAAAGACAAAGATTCCTTTGGAACCCCTTAATCCGAGGTGGGAGAACACTACGCATTCAAATCCCTGGCTTACTATTTCATTTCTGAGGGTATCTAAGATGGAACCACTGGGATTGATGCTTTGGTGCTGAGAAAGAGATCATGAGGCTTAAACAAGAAAGTAGTGTCTAGTTCTTATAGCCAAAAATGCCAAAGAAGAAGTCTAAGCCTTGCTTCTATCCAGGCAAAATCCTCACTGAGACCTAGGGGGTTACCCAGGGAGACTTGTACCAAGGACAAGGCTCTTCCCAAGGGAGGGAGGCCCACCATAGCAGGAAAATTACCTTCCTTGGAGCTTCCAGCTGAGTGCCCCCTTGGCTAGCACTGGCTCCTGGCTCCACATCTCATGGTGTCCTGCTGTGAGAAGCAGCTAATCTAGAAGAGAACCACCCCCCTCACCCATCCCCCACACCTGCAGACAAGGTCTGTAGTGACCATTAACCATATTTAGATACACCTCAGCATTTTAAAAAATACAAAGCAAGCCAAGGTTCTCAGGGAAGCAGGAGAAGGGAGGGCGGCAGGAAGCACCATAGTGCTATTTAGACTAGATCCAGGCTGCTAGTGTCCAGTTAGTTGCTTGCTTCTGTGAACACTGCCTCTGATGGCTACTCCTAACATACCAGTAAAACACACACACACACACACACACACACACACACACGGTGGGGGGGGAGGGGGGAAGAGAGAGAGAGTGTGCTTTAAAGCTTCCATTAAAAACATGACCCTAACTGTAAGCAGCTCGCCCTTGTGACATCAGTTGTTTAGCACTGTGTAATGTCATATATTCCTCTCATATATAGTGTTCACAGAACGTTTATCACCGTTTTATTTTATGACTAATGTAATCTAAGCACAGAAGGATTGAGAACGTTCCTAAAGTTCTGGAGGCCTCACCTCCAGAAAGAGCCAGAAATATAATTCAAATTTAAACTTTATTCCATTGACAGCCTGGCCACTGCCCTGCGTACCATTGCTGTTTCGTAATTAGCAAATATAAAATGTTAAGAGGATCTCAGATTCTTAGAGATATCCATCTCTAGCAATCTCATTGTACCCTATGTGTCATTAGCTGACAGCTTCGCCAACCCCCTAAATTTAAAAGAAAAATGCAAATAATGTCTGGTACCCTGAGAAGAAGGAGGGCAAGGCCTCCCTCATACCTCTGCAGCTAGAATTCTCAGGGAAACCTGGCTTTACACAGACAGACAGACACACACACACACACACACACACACACACGATAGACTGAACGCTAAGTCCCGATGCTATAAGGCACAATAAAGTAAGGAAGATGGAATTCTCTATGGAGGTACTCATTGCAATGTCACCAGTGTCCCTGGCATTTTCATGCTACATGATAACACAGTTTAGTCTGTAGAGAGCAGCATGAAAACACTCTTTTTATTATTATTTAATCTTTTCTGCAATCCAGTCTTCATCCCCCTCCCGGTCTGCCTCCCGACGACAGATCCCCTTCACCCCTCCACCCTATTCCACCTCCCACCCCTGTGCCATACCCCCTACCCCCACATCACCAGACCGCTCCACTCACTGGGGACTCAAGTCTCTGGAGGGCTAGGTACATCTTCTCTCACTGAGGTCAGACCCAGCAGTCCTCTGCTGTATATGTGTCCCGGGCCTCATATCAGCTGGTGTATGCTGCCTGGTTGGTGGTCTAGTGTCTGAGAGGTTTCTGGGGTCCAGGTTAGTTGAGACTGCTGGTCTTCCCATGGGGTAGTCCTTCTCCTCAGCTTCTTCCAGCTTTTCTCCAGTTCAATCCCAGGGGTCCCCGGCTTCTGTCCATTGGTTGGATGCTAATATTTGCATCTGACTAGGTTATTCCTATCCATTGACCACCTCCAATAACCCTAATTCTTCACAAGCATTCTGGACTAACCCTATTGCCAACCCTATGGAATGGACACTGAGAGTAGGTAAAGGGGGTCTGCTACACATCACACACTCACTGAAGGAAGAAACTTTTAAAAATCTTTTTCAAAAAGAAGACAAGATATATATATATATATATATATATATATATATATATATATAT
>NW_021627627.1:0-18677 GCF_004785775.1 Grammomys surdaster | reverse complement strand
TCCTCTCCTCTCCTCTCCTCTCCTCTCCTCTCCTCTCCTCTCCTCTCTTCTCTCTCCCTGCTTCCCTCTCCTCCTCTTTTCTCTCTCCTTTCCCATTCCCTCTCCCCCTCTCCTCTCTTCCTCTGTCCTTTTCTTCTTTCTCTGTACCCTTTCTATACTCCCATTTCCTATTAAGCCAGCTGAAGCAATCAATATTCTAGATTTAAAATATAACCCTAAATCCAGATTTCAACTATGTATGAGCCACTTGTCCTTGGAACAGCTCTTCACATGGGTTGAACTAGCTTAGGCCAATGCTTTTCTACAACTTCACCAAACTTTAAGCTTTCAAATAAGTAGGACTTCTTCGAAACTGAGAGTCTGTCAGTGGCCTGTCATCTACCGTCGTTGGTTCAGTTTCAGAAATGTCTTTCACATCGACAGCTTTGCTTATAGGCTCACTGCTTCACGTTATTCCCAGATGCCTTCCTCCTTACCAGGACCAAGACAACAGCTCTCCAAGAACTGCTAACATCCCACACTCTGTGAGCCCTACAGAGCAGACACACCCCGTCTTCTCACCACACTGAAGCTGATGACAGGATCTGGCCTAGACACCAGAGTGTGGCTAACCAGCCTTCTGCGATTCCTCTTTCCTGCTGTTCCCTATTTCCACTCCCAACTCCACATCTTTCTGTGATAGCATAGTGTCCCCTCACCCTTATACATGTTCTTCCCATCTGTCCGAACCCCTTCACACGCCCTGCCTCTCCCTTTATCCCCAGCCAACTTGAAGGAGCCAATTGCAACATTGCCTTTCAACTCCAGTTCTTTTGCCTTCTCTCTTCTCATAGTTCTGCCACACAGAGTCATTCCTCTGATCGTAGTCATCCTAACATACAGAGGGCAGAGGGCACTAACCAACTGGCAGCCATAAATGCTCAGAGGATGGAGTCTGTTCATTCTCCTAATTCTACAGTAATGAAAAGACTAATCAGAAGAGTTCAGCTATCTTGCAAGACTGAAAAATCAACTTATGTATGAATATTGGGTACAGGGGTCACCAGCCCCTCTTCCTGACTGGGAATCCTAAGACATGCTTTCCCCCCCCAACAGAATTTCATTGTTTTCATCATTATTTGATTGTTCCCATTTCAAAGTAAGTAAAGCGCTCTCTCTCTCTCTCTCTCTCTCTCTCTCTCTCTCTCTCTCTCTCTCTCTCTCTCTCCTGCCTCATTCACTTTAATGTGAATTGAAATGCCATCAGGTATTTTCTAAAGATCTTCCATTTGGGCTTCTCTTTGCTTTCTGTTTGGTATTTATGGAAATAGACAATAAGAAGCACTGAAACTTCAGCTGTTTGGGGAGAAGTAGGCTTAGGGCTACCAAAATCCCAGACCTACATCCAGGAGCTGGAACAAACAGAAAGATGGTGGCTACAGATTATTATTATTATTATTATTATTATTTTAAAGCTATTTGAATGGAACTAGTTTGCCATGCCTTTGACTTTTACCAATCCTTTGGTAATGAGTCAGTTACATTCTGAGAATGCTCTAAAGCAACAGTTCTCAACCTGTGGGTCTCGACCCTTTTGGGGGGTCACATATCAAATATCCTGCATATCAGACATTTACGTTACAGTTCATAACAGTAACAAAGTTGCTGATATGAAGTAGTAACAAAATGTTTTCATGGTTGGCGATCACCACAACATAAGGAACTGCATTAAAGGGTCTCATCATTAGGGAGGTTGAGAGTCACTCTTCTGAAGAGTATTCCCACCTGATTGTAATGACAGACACAAACTTTAGTAGCATCTTTCTGTTTATGTAATTAAAACCTCATTATACAAAAAATATCTAGAAACAATAGTTCTAGCAATCCTTAAGCCTTTATACAAATGGGCCTTCTACAACATTCCAGACAGGTGACAGATGTGCCCCCAAAAACCAAGCTGTGACCCACAGCTAATCTTACACATTCTCTTTCTATTGATTTTACCCGTGTTTAGTTACTAAATAGCCATTGATACTGTAATAAATATTTGTTTGTTAAAGGTAGTATAGGTTGCAACAGCAAGATGCCACATACAAATACTCTCAAGTTGGTGCTGAAGAGATTCTTTAAGAGTTAAGCTCATTGGCTGTTCTTGCAAGGGGCCCATGTTCAGTTCCCAGCACCCACATGGCAGACCGGAGCTGCCTATAATGTGGTCACCAGATACATTTGTATTCATGTATAGTATAGGAAAACATTCATACACATGAAATAAAAACTCTTTTAACAGATGCTCCTAAGTGAAATAATTAGAACCATTGATTTGTATTATTGCTCATCTTTTAGTGCTAATAAGGGTTTATTAAAAAATGTGGTAAAGATGAAGAAAAAAATGAGCTCATGACCAACCTTAACTTTAAAGGTCCATATCAGAGAAACGTCTTGCATTGTAGCATTTTGACTTAGAAAAGCAACACTGCTCTCAGAGTTAGAAACACTGTCCTCTGTGGTAGCCTACTTAGTCCTTCAGATTGAGACCATTTTTTTTCAGTGAAGAGGCCCAATTCAAAAAGAAAAGAATACCTCCCCTCCCCCACTGCCAGTCCTGAGCACAGGAGTGGGGGTGGTATGCCCCAAACAGCTACCACAGTTGTGAGGAGAGCATGGCAGATGCAGGACGATGCCATGCTACCTGCTCAGAAACACCCCTTTTGAGCAACAGTACTTACTGTTAATTTTTGATGCAGATTTCCATGTGTTCATGAACTAGGTATCTTACATAGGGCGTTCTGGCACTAGTCAACATGTGTGGATTTGACATTTCACATTGGATTTCCAAAAGATTCATTTCTGCTCCCCATTGTACAGGGATTTCAGAAAAGCTTTGACATGAATTATGCCACAAACCCAAACAAAGCTCCTTTAGGATTGAGCCTCTGAGATCTCACTAGAAACCCACACAGAAGTGTAAAGAGGGGGACCTTTGAGAGGCAAGGGAAGGGGTTGGGGAAGGAGCCACAGCAACAGCTGACTTAAAGGTCCCTGAGTTTTCTAGGAGTTGATCTTACTTAACCTTGGTGAAGTGTTTACCTTTAGAAATACACGATTTAGCTTTGTTAGAGATAGGTATCGCATGTTTCTAAATCAGCCTTTTCTATAACATCCTTTAACCACGGGTTAAAACAAGGATAAACTTTAAATAGACATTCAACAAATGTGTTCAAAGTACAGTTTGTTAGTGTGCTACTTCAATCAGGGCCACACTCTCTGCTGCTTTGCTCAAACTTCTGATAGTAAGGTCCTCTCATTCCTCTGTCCCTTACCTTCCCCGTGCTCTACCAAAAATAATGCCCAACCTCTACAACATTAGCAACTGTATTTTTTTTTAAAAAAAATACAGATATTCTTAGTCTTAGTGTTTCTCATATCCACTGTTTTATTTACTGAAAATATTAATAGGTATATTAAATATTCACTGGAAATATTAAAATAGGATTTTCTTAGCTTCCCTCTACTTATTGACAAAACTATCTAGAGGATAAAGAGAAAAGGATCTTATGAAGGTAACTGTATGATCTTAACTCTATTCCCTGCTACCCTCTCTGTTTTCTATTTTCTTTTTTCTCACTCAGAACCTATAACTTCAGGACCTGTGTCTGTGACATGGGATATGCAGCCAAGGGCATTTTAGAAGTCGCATGTTGAGGGCAGGCACCAGACACATGGATGATTCTGAGAATCAAGTTCCATGTTTCTGCTACACGGTCTTGGTATTTAAAGTCATGCAGAATGAATTAAAATCCTGGACAGCTCATTTCCAAGAGGCCTCACACTGAAAAGATCTGAGTTTCAGTTTTGGCATCTGTAAAAGGATTATCATAATACTTCACTGCATTTGGGGGAAGATGAAATGTAGCAGCAACTTATAGCTCCTTGTTGATGTGAAAATATGCAAAATGAGAGACATGATCTTGGAGGTGGTGGTGGTGGCAGCGATGGCACTGGTGGTGGTGGCGGTCGTGGTGGTTTCAGGATAACTTCACAGGTCTCACTGAAAAGGCACGCTACCTAAACAATAAAGAGAGCCACATGGTATGTAAAATCAGTTCCAGTGACTTTGGATGCTAATATGAAACAGACAATGATAAAGCAGTTGCCTTAGAATAAGCAGACGAAACACTCTGTGATGTGGGAATGCTGGAGATTTCTCAAGTGGAATGCAAGGATAACTATAAAAAAACAGGACTTGGTGCTATTCCACTGTGGCTGACACTTAGCAGAAAGTGGCATTTTATCAAAGCAGGAGTCCCGTGTTCCTACTGCCATGATGTAGCACCCTTCTGATAGACTCTTGGCCTTACTTCCTGCCTGGGTTTTGTTCTTATGTCCTAGCCCCACTGTAAATGGAGAGTGTGGAGATAATTAGGAGACCTTCCAATTCCTTGGGCTGTGCTGAACCACAAAATATGACTTCATTATTAAGAATTAGGACAGACAGCATAATTGATGCCTCTAGAAATAGTTTTTCTAACTAGAAGAATAGACAGGCTCTCAACAATGAGAAATTCCTACAAGGAAACATTGTCTACACATGTGGTCACCTGATTTATGAGAAAGGTAACCCAGAACCACAATTGGGAAAAGATGCCATTTTCAGTTAACAGTGTTCAGTTAACTCGATAACCACCTGGGGACAAAACCCATCCTGACTTTCACCTCCCATAAAATCGGTTCTCAATGAATTCACACTCACATATGAAAGACGCAATAATAAGTCTTTTCCCTTGTAGAGTAAACAGACAGATTCTTCTTGATGTGGAATAGCTGTAGATTTCTTAAGTTGATGGCAAGAGAAAAGTGTTATACTGACTTTTATTAAATTAACAATATCTATTCATTGAAAATGACTTGTCCCCTGAACCTTCACCCAGCTAATACCCGGTTCTGAAGATATCTGTATTCCCCCTGAACACCCACACTCCAGTGTCATTCCCTTCCCCACATCCTACCTCTCTGTGTTTATAACCCCTGTGTGAATGAATTATGATTTGAGAAAAAATAAATTATAAAAAACAAAAGAAAATGGCCTTAGGGGCTGAGGACGTAGCTCTGTAGTAGAGCATTTACATAGCTTCTCAAGGCCCCGAGTTCAAGATCCAGCATCCCACCACCCCCAAAACTCATAATAACAACAAAGAAAACCTTAACAGAATGTAAAAGCAGAACATAGGATAGGAAAATATATTTCTAATAAACACAGATAGCAAAAAAATTCAGAATACATAAAGATTCCTAAATCTCTATATGCATATGCGTGACAGTCAATATGTAATATATTCTAACATATCAATAGGATAATTTAGTGAAACAAAGACAAAAGCTGATAATTCTTTATGAAAAGAATGTAAAATACTGAGTAGGTATATTAAAAGCGCATTCAATTGTTGAATGATTATTATATTAGTATAGATTCATGAAATTAGTATGATGGCAGTTACTTCTTAACCAGCTAGTTCCCCAGTAACCACACAGAGAGATTAAGATTTATTAAAATTGCCTTGAACCAAATACTGAGCAATTATTACTCCATTGTAAACCTCCAGGTTAGTCAGGCTTCCTCCCAGACACATCCCCAAATTACTTGTAGTTCTTTGTCCTTTCTTGTTCCAGCTCTTCTCATGTTTTCTCAACCTCTCCTCGTGGCTTCCCTCCTTCACTTCCTGAGATTTCCTCCTAGAAGCTCTCTATTGGCTTGTTGGCTTTTATTGGCAAGGCAGAGAACAAACAAGGAGAGACCTTTGTACAAACTTGAGGCCGGAGCTTCTAAGAATAAATATAACAAAGCCCTGTCCAGATTGAAACCAGATAGTTGGATAGAGAAATCAGCAGTTGAAATAATACAAGGGTAAACTTTACACAGTGTACCAAAATATTTTGCCAACATTCAATTTGTCACCAGGGAACTATAAAATAAAAAAAGAGAAATTACTGTACCCTACAAGAACAAGTACGATAAAGAGGAGAAAAGATCAAGCATTAGAGATGATCTAGAAATACTGAAGCTGGGCATATAAACTCTAGGTGCCACTTGGAAGTATCTGCTGAAGTGGAAATGAATGTACTCTCTTCTTTATTTAGATATACATACAATAGTAATGTAGTCGGGTATTTTTTATCAAAACACTTGCAGTAGGGTGTTCATAGCGGCAGTTTACACTAACCCCTGGAACCAAATATCCGTCAGCGAGAAGATGAACAAATAAGTCATATACAGAATTTTATAAAACAGTAAGAAGATGTCTAAAGTTATACACAAAATTACAGATGAATTTCACATGTATTGAACAAAACATACTAGACATATGCTGCATGGCTTGCTTTAGATAAAGCGCAGAGGCAGGTGAATTCGACTGTCAGAGATGGAGGAGTGGCTGTCGGTGTGGGTGTTGACAAGTGCAGGTCACAGCAGAGCTCCTTGCCTTGCTACTAGGTTCTTCTTTAGCTCGATCTATTAAGTTCGTGACAATCTATTTTGCACATTTGATACATATGATATATATGTATATATATACATACATATGTATATATATATAGATATATTTGATACATATATATATGTATGTATGTACTCCCATAGACCTATTACTATTTTCTTATTCTAATTAGATTACAATTATAATTTAGAAAGCAAAGGCCTTTGAGAAACCTGTTGCCAGCTATTGGCTTTCTGCAGTTCACATAAGTCTTTCAATTGACTGGTTAGATTTATTCAAGATCCTATTTAAAGCTAATATTTTCTTTCTTCTTTTATTTTTCAGGGCCCTCCTGGTCCAAAAGGTGATAAGGTGAGAAAATGCATTGATTAAATTAATTCATTTACTGGAAATCTGTATTGGCATGATCCTTTTTAATAAGCATCACATTCTGATTGTAGATAATGCTCTCATCTTATTTTGCTTTTCTACAGGGAGAACAAGGTGATCAGGGGCCTCGGGTAAGCTATACATTTCTTGTCCTGGGTGGGAAATGAATTTCCCGATCAAAGTGTACTGAGTACCATTACCATTTGTGCTGCATGATTTAGTAACAGCTGACAAAATTGATAAGCCACTCATAAGCAAAAAAAAAAAAAGCTTACTAACAAATATGTGTACCTTGTGTATTATCATACCTAGATTACTACAAGTAGAATATTCTGCAATTGATAAACACACTGAAGTCATCCAACAGCTGTATTCACAGTGACCATTGGGTTTTTTAGATGTGCACACACTGTTTTGCAACATAAAGGCCATGTGGTGTTCTCTGGAATTTGGCATTTCCCTCTGATGAAACTTCACGTGTTATTGCATAAATATGTTCTAGCATAGATAAAAATATTAATGCATCTTACATATTTATTCTTCCTTGGGTGTCTGAACAACACTTGCTTTGGAGATTTCTTGTTTTCCTGGATTTGTGAGGCAGATAAAAGGTGTGACACTTTGAGCACTGTGGGAGGAAGGCCGTTTCTTCTTCCCTTAGATATGGCCCCTTTGACCATCATAACCAATGGCGAATGCTTTATTGTTGCCCTGGTAGTGCCAAGTCCTCTGCTCCGCATCTGTGCCTCATTACTCAAATGTTCAGACATACTGTTCCAATGATGTAGTGGCTCTGTTCAGACATACCTCTCAATTTTCTCATGTCACTACGCACAAAAGCGAGTATTTGGTTGAAGAGAGGATTTTGGGTTTTTTTTACGGTGGAAACACACATTTAAAATGTTCAGGTTGAAAGGAGAAACTATGGAGGTCTTTCTGTAAAATATACTGCATTTTGGTTAATTATTTAATTTATGGATACTGTGGACAGATTTTTATTTCAAACTGTAGAACTGATGCAGATGGGAAAGGTTTGTGCCTTTGTTGTCCCTCGTGCTTTTTAGAGCCAGCTAAAGGCTATACTCGGATTTGCTTTCCTTCCTGTTCTTCAGCTCCTTCCTGTTGAAATCATGGTGGCTTGGAGTAGGCAGGCTTCTCTTGACGGCTATCCTAGCTGATGACTGCCTTCAAGCTAAAAGCTCATCACTGGTGCAAGGAGATTGAGCATCGTGATATCTACTGTCATGGGTGGGAATGGAATGGAACTTGTAGCCTTTAATGACGAGCTGAGAACCCCTTGATCTGTGGGTGGTGGTGACATTTCACATGGCGTGTCTCCCTGCATTGAGTATCATGTCTTTCTACACCCAGTCTCATAATCCCTCAGCTTGGCCTCTCCAGGTAAGCGGGAGAGTCCCATTCTAAAGAGTGTTCTTTTGGCAGCGGAAGTGCAGGGGCGGTTCCCAGCCTAGCTTGTCATCGGCCAGTCCTCAGTGTTCTTTCCCAGAAAGGTGTGTTGGCTTTCATCATCACTCACGGTGATGATTGATTAGAAAGCTAGGCCAAATTTCCAAAGTGAAACCCGACACCATCTGAAATCCACGTGGTTTCACGTTGCATTACAAACTAAGACTTGGACCAGGAGCCGAGAAAGTTTGGCCAAAGTTCACGAACTCCTTTGACAAACCCAGACAGCCTTTCAGACAGATTTCAGCCAGTTTTCACACCGACTGGGGCCAAGTTTCACACAATCTGGGGGCCAGTTAGCGTTTTTGGGGGGTAGAAAGTGGCAAGAGCTGGTCTTGTTTTCTCTTGGATATTTCTTTCTATTGAATGAGTTTAGGTGGAATTCCTCGGGCAGAGGGGTTGGGGGGTGGGGTGAATATTTGGGGGCAGTGTGTGAGGTGTTCTGGAAGGCGCAAGCAAAGACAATGGGAACCCAAGCTTGGCTTATCTCCTCTCGGAGACCTACCTTAAAATCAAACTAATCATTTATATAGAGTTCTAGGATTATGTAATTATTCCTTCCTAGTCAGATAGTATTAGCTTGCTAATCAAGAAATTTGTCCTATAAAAAGGAGCAAAGGAGGAGCCGTAGTTTCAGAGATGAGTAAGTCAAAACTGCAGAAGTCTTTGATTGTAATGAGAATTAATTGCCATGTCTTCTGTGTAGGCAGAGTATCCCAGCCAATATTTATTGAAGACTTATTTTTTTATTTACTTACTTACTTACCTAGTATTACCTAAAATAAGTTATGTTGGCTCAAACTCATGGTGATTATCGTTTTGTTTAGATAATATAGTCCTCTGTATTTGAATGTTCTGCCCATTTCATTTTATCACAGACTTAAAATCCTGCATTGTTCCATTTGTTTTCAATCATTCCTTTGCATACTTTCCACTCTGACCCTTCCCGAGCACTTGCATCCTTTATTAGCTGGCTGTGCTTTGTAGCATCAACAGTGTTTCCTCAGGGCGACATCCTCCCCCACCCCTGCTTTGTTTCTCCAAGTATCAACAGCAGAAGAGCAAGCTACGGTCTGTGGGTCAAAGCAGGAAGAAATGAAGTGTAGAAAATAGAAGGCAAAACTGGTTTTGAAGTGTT
The DNA here is from genome assembly GCF_004785775.1 of Grammomys surdaster. NCBI lineage: Eukaryota > Metazoa > Chordata > Mammalia > Rodentia > Muridae > Grammomys > Grammomys surdaster. The sequence continues at coordinate 9,230 of NW_021627627.1, read as the reverse complement.
AAACATTCGACAAGGCACACACACCAAGCATTGCCACATTCAAAGCACTCTTCTGCTTAAGTTGATGGAGACCGGAAATGGATCCATCTTTTCCTTCCTCCCTGCCTCCTGGTGCCAAATTCAAGCTACTGTGATATGGTCTTCTCATTCGGCTTGTTTCCGTTCTTGACCTTGACCCATTTTCTGCCAAGCAGCAAGAGAGAATCACTTTCCTTTGTAAATTAGAGCATGTTGCTCCTGGTCAAAGACTTTTGAGTGAAGCGCGTGGGCACTGTTGTGCTCGGCCCCTTTGGACCTTCCCGGTTAGCCTCTGCCACCTCGCCTCTCCGAGTTCTTCTCTGCCCACCACCTCCTAGCCACAGCTTTCCCAGTGTTCCCAGGCCTCCACACCTCCTCCATGTACAGCTCAACGGCATTTCTAATTACTCTTTCTTCCCTGAGTTTCCAGTCCGGGGCTCTCCATGAACTGATACCTCATCTCTGCTATCGCCCCCAGAGGAAAGCTCCCCTCACTGCTCATTCAGAGCTTGAGATGTTCCTGGATTTTTTCATTTTACTTACTTGTTTGATGTCAATAAAGTTTGTCCTTTCTCCCATGGGATATGAGAACCAGGACTCGATGCCCATAGAATAGTAACGTTTTTTGCTGGTTGTTCTGCCCTGCAGAAGCACATACTCTCAGGGGGCTCACTAAGAGCACTGTGTCACTGGGCAGCTGTGGCTATATAGCAAGTTCAATACCAGCTTAGGACACATGAGAAACTGCCTCAAACAAACACTAGACACTTTGGTGAGGTAATTTGAGCTCTGGCTTAATAAGTGACTTCTCTCTTGAAAACATACTGAAAGCAAACTATTACACCTTCCAGGGAGTAAAATACTATAAAAGTTCTACACAAGGAAAGTAAAAGGATTTATTTCAAGAACAGTAACATTTCATTTGCTAAGAGCATGCTAAAGATTACAGAGTCTCAGACTGATTTATTTTTTTTAACTGAAGCTCCATTACGGAATATGTTGACTGTCTAGCACGCTTGGCAATAGGAAGCCACTGAAGGTTTCTGAGTCCCTCAGTTGATGTGTGTCATCACTGGACTGTTTAGTGTTAATCCCAAATGTCCTTCATGAGCATCTGATGGGCAGTAATGTCCTCCCACGAGATGGAATCGGAAGAAGCTGACAACTGAGAGAGCAAACAGACAGGAAAATGCTGTCAGTCATCTAAGACAAGACCATGATCTCAGATGGCAAGTGGCAAAGATGTCTGTTCTTGATGGAGAGGTCAGCATAGAAACACCACACCATACACACACACACACACACACACACACAAACACACCACAATCACATACCACAACACACAACATATTACATGCAAACACACCAGAATCATATAACACACACACAAACACACCAGTCACATACCACAACACACATACACCACACACATGCAAACACACCAGAAATCACATAACACACCACATACACACACACACATACATGCAAACACACCAGAATCACATAACACACACACAAACACACCACAGTCACATACCATAACACACATACACCACACACATGCAAACAAACCAGAATTACATAACACACCACACACACACATACATGCAAATGCACCACAATCACACACCAGAAATCACATAACACACCACATACATACATGCAAACACACCAGAATCACATAACACACACACACACACACACAGACACGTGCGCATTCGTACAGGCACGCACATTAAGGTATGTTAAGTACAGGATTTTATGTTCCAGAAACAGTCTGGGATTAAATTAGAAGACGGGATTATAAAAGTTCAATGCAGGTATTAGAGCTGATTGAATATAGAAGCTGAAGAAAAAAAAAAGGCTGAACTTTCTGATTTGAGACTTAGTTCATTTAAGTGCAGGTTGATTTATGACCTCGGTGAGAATGAACACTGAAATAGTCCAGCAAAGAAAATGTGAGACCAGACTCGTGAGGTGGGGTCCCTGCTGTAGAACAGCCTGACCCTTGAGCCATCCAGGTAGGAAGTAAGGTCTGGGGTCAGGAGATTTGCAAAAATAAAGGGAAGCCATCTCTCAGGCCGAGCCTTTAGAAGCAGCCATATTGAAGGGATGGGATGAGAGAGTCAGAGCCTTCAAAGGGAGAGCCAGGCCAGTGCAGATCATGGACACCCACCAAGGGCGGACTGTATTAAAACAGTAAAGGAGGGCAGGCTAACACCATATTGTTAATGAAAAGAAACCACAAGGACAGCGGCTGTTAAAAGCTTCTGGAGTCGCTGTTTTGAAGCCATGGGACGTGAAGGGAATGCTCTTTGTTAAGCAGTAGAAATGGAAGGCAGATTTCAAGAAGTTCCAGTACAGATGGAAGGCAAATGGGCTGGGTTTGAATCCTGTTGATGGCATGTGATTGAAGGTTGGGCTTGCTTGGCATTGGTTTTATCTCAGTCTGCTTTGAGCCAAACCCATGCTTATCGTTTGAGGTATAACAGCCATCGATGTCAGCCGACTTTCTTTTGTAAGCAGAGCTCACGAGTTGGTCCCCACCCCCCAGGAGATGCCCGACCAGCTGCTGTCAGTCTTCAATTGCACTTTTGCAGTTAGGGTTCCAGGCTACTGGGACAAGTTGGAACTTTATCTCATTGTCAGTGGGCAGCCGTGGGCTTAATCTCTCTTCAGTCTTTCTCCCAGGTTTGTAGCACAAAGTGAGGCACCTGTGGCTTTGCTGTCTTGGAAATGACCTGCTGTCAGGGAGCTGCGGGGAATGGAATGGCTTGCAAATTAAACTAGGAATCGTTCAATAGTGGAAGGCACGATATGATGATCGTTGCCAAGGCTCCACCTTGGCATTGCTGAGGGGTATTTATTTTCAACTCATCTGGACTTAAAATTACTTAGGAGGGAAGGGGGAGGAGGGAGGACTTGTGTGCGGGAGCACTAGGAAGATGGGAGGGGCTGATATTGAGTTGTAAAGTGAATAAATCAATCAATTTTGAAAATAGTAACTGGAGACCACAGTTGAGAAGTACACAGGTTTTCACGGTAACACTCCCTCTATCTATGCATTTGAGTGTTTTTCTGAATAGAAAATAAACAAAGACATAGTTTGAAAAAAAATAACAAAGATGCACTTTATTAGTTATCTCTGCATTGCTATGACCAAAATACCTGATGTGAACAACCTAAGAGAATGCATCAGGTATTTCTCTGTTACTCTAATAACATGGCAGGACAAAAAAATAATAATAAAACAAAGTTACTTAGGAGACCCAGTAGTGGGTGTTTGATGGAAATGTTCCTGCAGAAGGTAGACCCACCCTGATTGTGGATGGCACTGTCCCATGGGCTGAGAGCCCAGACTGAATAGGGATGGCAGAGGTAAACACCAGTATTCACCTCTGTGCTTTCTGAGTGCGGGCACAGAATGGCCAGCCACTTCTCTTCCCAGCCATGATGAAATGGATCCCCTCAGAACCCAAGCACAAATAAATGGTTGGCTTCTTTTGTCAGTCATAATAAAGAAAATGTGTGCACTGTCAGCTACCCACCTCCCCAAATGAATGGAAATGTGTCACGGTTATACAGTGAGTTCCTAGAACCTTTGTCATGTGTGCGGAAACCTCTCTGAATATAGTAGAAAGAAGCAGGACAACATAGCCTATATGTTGAAGACTATCAACCTTTCAAAAAATGTAGGACTACATCTTTGACGCGTATCCTCCTGTTACCTTCTCCCCTCCCCTTGGTGCTGTGGATACAGGCCAGGGTCTTACACAAGCTGGGCCAGTGCTCTGCCATGGGACTGCACCGAGCTCTCAGTCACCTTCATCTCGTACCATTCTTCTGTTTGAAGTGATTCCATGGGGAGTGTGTGCACCCAGTCCCTACTTACGGTTTGCACCAGTAGACTCTCTTCTCCTTCGTGATAACCAGATGAGGGGTGACTATGCTCTCCTTTTCCTGAAGCTGCTTGTCTTCTATGAATGGATGTGATGATTCTGCTCTTATCCTGAGCCTCTCCCCCACCCCCATACTAACTACTGAATGATGTTTCCTGGCCAGTAAGGCGATTCCATTGTTACATGGAAAGGACTGGAGACTCTCTGGGCTTACCTCGTCATTGTCATTATCTGTCCCCACCACCGAAGCCTCCGTTTCCCCTCATTAGCCATATGCACTTTCTACCCCCTCTATTCCCAAGGCTGTCATCATGAACCACAGCAACAGGAACTACAATCCCCGAAGCCTTTATGATTGTCATGTGCATTTCTTCCTCCTTATCAGTGACTTAAATAAATATAACCTTAAAAAATAAAAACAGGCAAAGCTGTTTCAATAGTTGAGTCTTTCTAAATCAAGACAGCCTACTCCTCTGTGAAAAAAGTAACAGCTTCATTAATCAAAGTTAGGCAATAAAATTAACAAATAGCATACAGTTATCTTTTGGCCATATATTAATCTAGTCAGCTGGCTACCATTAGCTTGCCAAGTAACACAAAGCTCCGATAAATGAGAGATTTAGTGATTATTGGCCTCAACATGATCAGCCAGCAGCTGCTTTTAAATGAGTCTTAAGCTTTTCAAATTTCAATAAAAGCCATCCAGGAGCTCGGCTTAAGTATTTTCATAAAGTTCATCTCTCCTGGTATACTCAGAGTAAATTTTCATCACAGCTGGGCTGAGGCAAAACTGATAGCATCTTAAAAAAAAAAAAGAAAACCTTCCGAAAGACAGATTAAGGGCTAAAAAAGGAGAGCGTTTAGAAGTTTATTTTGTTATCTTGACCTGTATTGACTTGAGTGATTAAACAGGTTCTTTTGCTTCTGCTAAAACGTTTAGGCTTGGATATTAATTTGATTTCTTATTTATTTAACCCTTGCTTTCTTCTATAGCCTTAATGAATACACTACTTATCTGGAGTCCCACATGTATCGATGATGCAAGGAATGACTATAACATAATAAATTGGGATAGAATTATATTAATACTCTATAGATTTACTGGAAGTTGGCATGGAAACAAACCCACAAGCTCATTATCACTTGTAAATGTTTTCTTCTGTGTTTTCTAATCAAAGGTATTTTAACTGTTCTGTGCTCTCCATGAGACCTCTAAGAGTGGTATACTGAATACGCTCAGGAATGTTCATCATTCTGTCCCAATATTGGCACATTTTAAAAAAATAATTATTTCTGCAGGCATAGGGTTCACTGAACAGACAGGATAACCCTTGGAATTCAGTGTTGTAAGTTATGCTTCAGGGCTATTGGATAAATTACTAAACTCATCAGAGGAAGAAAATTGTAGGTACTGGGAAAGACTTTTTTTTACCTATTCTATATCACTTTAAATCCTGTACTTTGGGGGCTGGGGAGATAGCTCTGTGGGTAAGAATACTTGCTGTACACACAAGAGTAAATCGGTTTGAATCCCCAGTATGCACAGAAAAGCAAGCGTGACTGTGTGTACCTGCAACCCGGTAGAAACAGGCAGCCCTCATGGCCTCCAAGCCTAGCTGAAATCATGAAATCTGGGTCCACGGAGTGACTCTGTCTCAAACAGTAAAAGGTGGAACATGATCGAGGGAGACCTCTAACATCCTCCTCTGGCCTCTGTTTGTACACCCATGGGTATATCCCACACACAGCTGTGCATACATACACATGTGTGCGTACACACATGAATTAAGTCTTGTCCCATTTTTAATGTAATACATCTATGTAAGTATTTCTGCCCCTACAAAATATATGAAATAATCCCAGCAAGCAAATTTTGTTTAAAATGTTTTGAAGGCAGAGAATAACGTTTCAGAAAACCCCCACACTAGCGAAACAGCACAGCGGTGGATTGTGGGACCCTCACATGGGGCCCTGCTAATGACCACAGGGATGGAAAATGAAACCGAAATCCAACCCCAGCCTATCCTCTGGCAGAAGCTTCTGAACACTGCTGCTGGGCAATTTAAGTAGCCACTGAATTTTCTTTGTGCCTTTTATGTGCACTGGCTTTCCTGTCCTATCATTTGACAGGACTTGCTGTCCAAAGTGTCCTTGCTTACATCAACTGCAGGGATTTCCCTCTTACATCTTCTTGTGTCAAACCATCTGATGGTTTCAGGCTGACACTCAGTACCTCATTCTTCTTAAGACAGACTGTGGTAAAAGATTTTAGATCAAAGAGCATACGTATGTGCACTTAATATTATCTCATTTAGGTTTCATTTGCTAGAATTTTTACAAATGCTATTTCATGTGAAATGCATACTAAATAATTTAAGAACTTCCCAGTGAGGGATATTTAAAGATCCTCCTTTAACCACAGAACTCCGCAGAAGATTTTATTAAGCAACTTAATTTTCATTTGAATTCAAATGTAAGATTTTTAGCTTTGTTAGCTCATACAAATTGAAGTTAATGTCTACAAGCATATCGACACTTACGTTACTGCCTACAGCCAAAGAATGTAATAAAAAGCATAAGAAAAATACATTTGGAGTTGGTGACTTTTAGTATTAGAAAGAGAAAGTGACTCTTAGTAAATATATTAAATTTGCATTGGAAATGGGCAAAATATGAAATTCAAATTATAACTGGTAATATCTGTGAGTAATGACCATATTGCAGATAAAATTGGAGCAATGTATTCTAATATGATTACTACCACTTTTTATCCATAACCCCCCAGTGCAGAATTCTATTGCAACTGGAAATGTTGGAAGTGAATTAACCTAATAGAAGTCACCAAAGTATGAAACAGAAACTTTTAGTTCCTGTTTATAGAAGTAGCCCGGAGGGTGGATTGTGTTCTGGATTCTTCCTTTCAGGATGGGTCAAATGATGGCTTTATGCACTGACGGGTGCTGTTGCGGGGAGGGCGGGTGGTTCCTGTAGGTCTGGCTGAGATGGGCCTCTGGAAAGTCACTTAGTGCCAGACAGCCGCATCCTTTCATAAGCATACCTGCACTAATGTGTCCAGCAGCCCTGGTAGCAGACAGTCCGTAAATCACAACCGGCAAACAAGACTGGCTTTGTAGGGAAGGATGTCAGTTGCCTGATCCCACTTCAAACACAAGTTGTGCATGACCAGAGGGAGTGAGGAGACAGGCTCTTTATCTCATAGAAGCCTACTCAACTCTGCTGCCTGAAAGCCTATATCGGGGAAACCCTCACCCCAAATGGGTTAATTTCCGTTTCTTATTAGCATAAATGATAGTAATCAAATAACACAAATAGTAAGTTTTGGTGCACCATTACAATGCTGCTGTTCCCATCACTCTGTATGCCAAGAAAGGTCCTGGGCATTTTTCTCATTCTTTATCGACTTGTAGACATGCCATGATTCCATCAATAAGAGTCAGGCATGAAAAAGGTGAAGTCAAATGCCTCAAAACTGAAGCAGCACGTGGTAGCACTGGTCTGTAATCCACATATGAAGGGGGCTGAGGTAAGAAGATTGTCCTTATTGAGGCCAGCCGGAGCTAATGGGCAAGACTCTGCCTCAAAAACAAAGAGAACGAACTTTAATACTAGCATCCAAAGTATGGTAAGCCTAATAAAGAAGTCACTCTCCAGGAAAGCAAACATATTCGATTCATGGCTGAGGACTTGATTAGAATAAGCATTTAACTAGGGGAATGGTAGAGAGTGAGCTAGAAGAGGAGCAGCCCCATCCACAGTGATGGCGTGGTGCTAGCCGGAAGCCACTGGGACACGGTGTGGAGCCTCAGGAAGAAACTGATCTTCTGAAGAACAAGGAAAGTGATTTGCCCTGTTCACAGCTTTCAGTAGAGCAGTCAGCCTGGTCAACCTCCATCCATTAGCAATGCAGGGAAAAGGCCAAGGGAATCACAATCGAGTTTTTAATTATGTAAAAACGATTGAGATTTGCCTGATGTACTTTTATTCTTTGGACCTTTTGCCAGGCTTATTATTTTTAGAAGCTGGCTTAATCTATTTATCTATGCTCTTTCAATTATGGCCTAGCCTCCAACTACCTCGCCAGAACCTTGACCTCATCCTCACTGAAAGGGGGCCATCACTTGGTGAGATTTCTGGGATTGTCCAGAAGAAATTCTTACCATAGTGAAGCAGGAAGTAGGGAATGGAGGGCGTGGCAGAGGAGCTGTGGCTAACCAGACTAGTCAGGGAACCTTAGCAAACCTGTCTTCATTCTAAATGACAGAGCGCATTGGCTGTGTTATTTTGTCTTTTGAAGGTTGTTCAGGTTGCTACTCATATTACGAATAGTCAAATGCCATTATCACAAGCCAGGATTTACTTAAGCAGGATACCATGTACCACTGTGTGTGTATGTGTGTGTGTGTGTCATAACAGAAAATGGTCTGAGCATACATATATTCTACATATGCAGATATGAGAAGTTCTTTGCCCTAATTACTTTTTGATGGTGTCTCTGTGAAATAGTTTTCCGCAACTATTATTCACATACACACACTCTATGCTCATATACGTATGAAGTTACATGGTTCTAAATGGTGGAGGAAATTAGAAAAATTTAATATGCCACAATAAAAAACAATCCTTTAAGGAATATCAGCTTTTTGTTACTGAAAAGGCTCTACCATACCCTTTGCAGTTAGCATACTTTCCAATATCATGGGGTAATTTTTCATACTTTATTCGGCCCCTCTTGTCAAGCTGTTTTGACCCTACTGTTCTTTTAAAAGGTAAGCACTGGGAAAGTTGTAAACTGTTGGTGTACTTCTATCAGGCATCTCTTTAACAAGGCTGGTATTCATCATCAGGCAGAGAGATGCTTGTACATTTCTCTGTTGTGTCATTATTGCTCAAGAAAATTTATATCACTAATTTTGATGAAAAAAAATAATATTTAAAAACATACTAACTTTCTATGTTCACTCGTCTTATTGTGCCAGTCCACACGCTTAGGTCAGAGAACAACTCGCAGGAATTGGTTATCTTTGGGGTTCAAGCTCAGAGCCTTGTCAGTGGGCATCCTTACCTTCTGATCCACCTCACTGGCACACGGTGCTCTTTATATTTGGAGGTTCACCATACCATACATGCCAGTTTTACTTTCGTGTATAGACAGACACACAATTTCCATACTGACAAAGTGGAACAGCTAATGGAGGGTCAATGTTGGGAAGGGGCGGAGTGCCTCACTCTGAAGCCATTCCTTTCACTTCCTTTCCTTTCCTTTCCCTTCCCTTCCCTTCCCTTCCCTTCCCT
>NW_021627626.1:0-21899 GCF_004785775.1 Grammomys surdaster | reverse complement strand
AGATTTGCTTGTTTATATTATATACACATGAGTACACTGTCCTTGTCTTCAGATGCACCAGAAGAGGGCATCGGATCTCATTATAGGTGGTTGTGAGCCACCATGTGGTTGCTTAGAACTAAACTCAGGACCTCAGGAAAAGCAGTCAGTGCTCTTAACCACTGAGCCATCTCTCCAGCCCCATGTTGCGTGTCTTTTCCCTGCCTGTATGTGTGTGTCTTGGGTACCCTGGAATGGGAGTTAGAAACAGTTGTGATCTGTTGTGTAGGTGCTAAGACTTGAGCCTAGGTCCTCTGGAAGAGCAAGTCTTGCTCTTAGCCACTGAGCCATATCTCTAGGCCCTCCCATTTTAATTTTTGAGACAAGATAGTGACAGGTGCCAGGACTGACTGGCCTTGAATTTTTGATCTACCTGCCTTATCTTCCCATATAGCTGAGATTCCAGACATGTGCTGCCACACACACTTGGCTTAGAAAAAGACAAACCAGAAAAAGCAGAGGTATTAGACAACCAATATGTATGTCCACTGTGCCTAGGAATTGTGCTGTGTCTTTTTATTATTATTATTGTTTTATTTGTCTTGTTTTGTTTCTGAGACAGACTTTGTCTATGTAGCCCTGACTGACCTGGAACTCACTCTGTAGACAGGATGGCCTCGAACTCACAGATATCCGCCTGCCTCTGCCTGCTGAGTGCCGGGACTAAAAGCGTGCCCCGACACCCACAGCGCTACCTCATCTTATCCAACCCATGCAATTCCCTGAAGTAGATGTCAAGGTCACTCTTCAGATGAAAGATTTCTAACCGTAAATATGGTCAAAATTCTGATGCTGACATAGCCAGAAACTGGGGAGGCCTTCCACCCTGTCTCATGCAGATTCGAGTACGGAGGTGCTAAAGAGAAAAAGGGAATCTGTCAAAGCACGGGGCTGAGTTTCCATGTGTTCAAGTGTAGATGGCCACTGGGTGTGAGTGAAGAATCGATTGTCAAGAGAGGATTGGATTGCTACAGAGCAGTGAGTTTAGACTAAAACATATGCATACATGAACACAAACATATAGACTTTTGTAAAAAAATAACTATATACATTTGAAATAAAATCTTTCCCGTCAAAGCTAGTGTAATTCAAATAACCATTTGAACATGCCACTTGTAATTCCTTCCTGTGGCCACAGTGCGGCAGGATTTCTCTTTTTTAGTACTCCGTCATGCAGTTTTGCTGTAGCCAAAAAAACGTACTTTTGATAAGTTGAGATTTGTCAACTGTGTTCACAAGCATAGTAAAAAGGCAAACTTGTTTTTTAAAATCTTGCCCGGATGCTATGATCAAGTAAGTGCAATTAAATATAACATAAATAGAGAAGGCTGCTTCCTGGAGCGCTCCGGCATGTCTTTAAAATGCAAATGGTTTACTCCTTTAAAGATGAAAGAAAAACCTCCTGAAAACATCATTTTCAAATGAATAAAATATCAAACCCAGGATTTTTAAAATATATCTAGTTGCCTTGAAAATCATATAGATTTATAAAACTTTAAAAATGGCTTTGGCAAATTTTGGCCGACTGAATATTTTTACAAAGAATAATTCTATTAATTTTTTAACATGATATATCTTTTAATTAATATTCAGGACCCCATATGGTGGAAGGAGAGAGCCATCTCCCGCAAGTTGTTGTCTGACATCCATGTGTATGCTGTGGCATGCATGTGCTCACAGGCACACATACATACATATACACAGACATACAATAATAAGTGGTTTTTTAAAGTCATTAATTTACAAGATTAAAAACCTGACAGCAAATGCTATCTCCTATCATCTGTTCCGTCTCCCTATGCCTTTAAAAAAAAAAAAAAGTAACCAGTATTAATGGATTCTTTTGATTGAAGACTATCTTTTCAAGGCGTACTTTACCCCAAGGTTAGGAATAGCATCTAAAAGAACAGACTTTAATCTTTTCAAAGAATTTGAACTAAAACCCAGATTGCAATTTCACTGCATATGTGAAATATGGCAATGGCTTCAGAACTCAAAGTCCTTGCAAATGGATGGCCATAGCGTGGCTGTTCTCATCAACAGTTTTCAGAGCTGCTGGGAAATCAAAGAGCCTTCTCACCTCCAGAAATGATCTTTCCAGAGGTAAGTGTGTGGAGTACATCTGAGCAGCTGCTGCTGCTGTTGCTGCTGCTGCTGCTGCTGCTGCTGCTGCTGCTGCTGCTGCTGGCCAAAAGCCTCAAGCAAAGACCCTGGCTCCAGGGCTGTCAGCCAGGCCTTTCAAACCCAGCAAACTCTAGGCACCAACACAGAGAGAAACAAAACAAAAATATGTGGTCTGAAATGACAAGGACCCTTGAAGGCATTGATTTGGCTGTATTTTGTGCGTTGAAAAGAAAAAAAGAGTATGTTTTATATATATTAAATGAAATATCTAACTTTTTAAGAACGCTGTAAAATATTTCCATATGTACATTGTATCAAAGTACTTTCCCTCAAGTTCAGTTGAAAGGAAATACGCAGAGCATTAGGCCCATCAGAATAGATGTCTCCAGTTGTGGTTTTCAGATGCCCTAATGCGCTTCTGCCCAGAACTAATCATATACAGCTTGGGCACTTCAACCCGTGTGTGTGTGTGTGTGTGTGTGTGTGTGTGTGTGTGTGTGTGTCCACAATTCCTCACAAAGACACAAAAAACGTTAGGATGGTATCAGTTGACTTTTTGCTTATTTCCAAAACGGTCACTTTCTTTTAATCATTCAAAGAGAACTCCTGACCACACACACTCAGGCACGGACAGCAGACACCACCATTTCTCCCAAATCCTCATCTTCTTTGTATTTATAGGTCAGATGACTGAGACAGACAGAGATGATTCAGAATCTTCTAACAATGATGAAAGTCTTTTCCATCAAACAGATTACACATATTCCCATCTTTATAAAAGGACAGTCCATGATCCAGGCTGATGAGAATATGTTTAAAATGCAGGTTTGGGGCCCAGATTTTAGAGGTTCTGACTGAGGGCATCCTTACTTGAGCTCAGAAGTCTGATTTTTTTTGTTTGTTTGTTTTGTTTTTTGTTTAATTGAACTCACTCTGTAGAGCAGGCTGGCCTTGAACTCAGATATCTCCCTGCTTCTGCCTCCTGAGTGCAGGGGATTAAAGGCGTGTTCCACAATGCCTGACTAGGAATCTGGTTTATTTTTAATTATGATCTTTATGAAGTTTGTTCTTTGACAGTTTCATGTATTTATTAAAACATCTGGTCACTCTCCCCACAAGGCTTCCGTCTCCCTCCCCCACAGTCACCCCCCTCTTCCCTAGAATTCCCCTTTCACTTTTATGTCCTTTGGTTTTATGTTATGACCCACTGAGGTGAACCAGGGCCTTCTATGGACCACGGGTTTGGAACTGTCCACAGGTGCCTGGTGGGTTCACCTCTGAATACACAGCTGAAGCCAATTACTGTCTCTCCTCCAGAATCCACCAGTAGCCGATAGCTCAGCAGGGAGGGGTAGGGCTATAGAAGTCTTCCAAGACCAGTCTAGTTTTGTGCAGGCCTAGACAAGGCCGTCTCATCTGCTGTGGTTTCATGATTGCAGTGACTGTCTTATGCCATACAGATAAGTTTTCCCAGACTCTCTTCCTATCTTCTCTTTCCCTCCCTCCCTCCCTCCCTCCCTCCCTCCCTCCCTCCCTCCCTCGTTTCCCCCACCCCATCTCCCTGTCTCCCTCTCCCCTACCCCCTCTTCCATGTGTTCTCTGAGCCTTAGATAGCATGATAGAGATAGAGATATGTCCTGTTTGGGGCTACATGTTCAACCATCTCTTAAGTGTCCCCAGCAGTTCCCTAAGTTGATTGTCAAGTGGGTGACTGTAGACCCTGCTACAAGCTCAGAGTTTTGAAATGGAAAAGGGAAGTTCAGGTGCTGGTCCTCCTGAATTTGGAACCCCAGTCTCTTTTTAAAGATTAGTTTTCCCATTTTTTTTTATGTGTACAAGTGTTTTGCTTGTATATATACATGTACCATGGAGGCCAGAAAAGGGCTCAGAGCCCCTGAAACTGGAGTTACAGACACTTGTTAGTCCCTGTGTGAGTGCTTTTAACTGCCGGGCCATCTCCTCAACCCCCTGATGTTTATCATTAAACAGTCCCAGCATGATCTTGTGTGCTCGTCCATCCTTTACACTGCCCATGTCTCTGATGAACAGGCAGTGCCAGACTCTGACCAGGTCGATTTACCAGCCCGGCCTGCTCTGCTTTGATTTAGCAGAAACCCATCTTCTATAAAGCTATAAAACTATACATATAAATAGTTCTTGAGGAAACGCATTGGCTCATACTCATACCATGTTTGATGCCGGCTGTGCTCTGAGTTTAGGTTTTTGCAGAGAGATATAAAGGGAACCAGAGGTAACGTATATTAATTATGAAGTAAGTAGCCGGGCAGTGGTGGCACACGCCTTTAATCCCAGCACTTGAGAGGCAGAGACAGGCGGATCTCTGAGTTCGAGAGTTCGAGGCTAGCCTGGTCTACAGAGTGAGTTCCAGGACAGCCAGAGCTACACAGAGAAACCCTGTCTCGAAAAAACCAAACCAAACTAACTAGCTAACTAACTAACTAACTAAATAAATAAATAAATAAATAAATAAATAAATAAAGATTATGAGGTAAGTAGCAGATGTGTCTATTCTTACAACGACCTTGGAGAAATATTTTTATTTTCATTTAGCATTTTCATAAAACACTAACTTGCAGTAACTTCTCAAGGCCTAATGAGTAAGCAAAGGGAGTCTGTGCTCTCTCCTCTGCGCTGTGCCCTGTACTGTGTGGAAACAGAACACCCTGGGGACCGGGAGGAACGGGAGCCTTCGCGTGCTTCAGAAATTCTCCTCAGAGGCAGAGTCAACACGGTGCCTAGTACACACACAGTACACAGTTAATGTTTGCTGAATGAATGAACGTCAGTACTTCAAGCCATCAAAGGAGCTTTCTAAATCCTAATGGGCTTAAACCCTTTGATGTTTTCCAATTGCCAACAGTCAAGGTTGACAAATTTGTAAGAAAGCGAAGAGCTCAGGAGTCATATTGCCCTTGGCGGAACATGATAGACTTTTTAATTTTTTGTATTCTGCTATGAGCCAATTCATCATCAATCAGATTTTTGTGCAAACAATATCTGGCACTAAAGAATTCTTTAAAAATGTCAATCAGGAAGTTTACCCACACATTTATATTTTTTTACGTTTTTTACATTTGGGATTCTTAGATCACCTGTCAAGAGGTCATGGTTTTATGGATTACTACCTTTTCCCCAAATGTTAGATTTCTCCAGATTATTATTTAGAAGAAAAATATGATCTCCCCTAGTTTTACATAGTGGCTGTATTCTTAGAAATTTAGGTACTTTCTACAGTCATTCTGAAAATGCTTTGTGTACCTTTATTTACATGGAATCTACCAAGGCCTGGATAATAAATTATTTAAGAAGCTGATTGAATGTTATAAAGCCATGAACTTAGGGCCATTTGATTAGCAGGACTGACCTGTGCATTCTATACATGTCCAGCAAATTTCCCTAACGTGTCGCAGGTGCTATCGTAGCTTGAACCACGGCTTAGATAATCTGCAAAGAGTTAGACCCGAGCTCCTAGGGAGCCCTGGTGCTATTGTGTCAATCCTTAGAGCCCCTTTACAGTGCTTGGAACACAGCAGATGCCAAATTCCCCATCAAAGCAGTGAGGTCAATCAATGGATGCACAAATGGGACTCCGTGGAGATCACTATGTCATACTCCCGGGACCAGGATAGTGACTTACCCAAGGAGACAGAAACAGCGCCTGAACCAGCACTGTATCCCAGGCCTTTGGGCTTTGAGTAAATACTATCTCCATTCTAGTTGAGTTCTTCATACAAGGTGTCTTTGCAAGGTTACCTAAGGATAGCCCAAGGGGCCTTGGAGGATTGTCAGGCTTAATGAAAGTGATTTCTAGATTTTCAAATTCCACATGCTATTTCTGAAATTTGATTTTCCCCAAGAAGATGGCATGTAAATTCTTCTCCCCAGCCCATCTTTTACAACTGTTCCACGTTTCTTCCATTTTACAGAAGAAAGGAAACCACAAACCCATCTGATGTCCCGTGGTGAATTGACTGGAGACACACAGTTTGAGGGCAGTACATGAATAATTTTGCATCTAGGATCAGCACAGCTGTTTTCAAGCAATGTGGCTCTGATGGCTTCCCATCCACTCAGGAGCCAGAAACCCAGAGCTGCCTTGACATCTGCAGGACTCAGAGCAAGGAAATACAGGAGAATGCTTTACGTCAAATGCTTACGTAAGCCATATAAATCATGCCAACACGTAACTCAGAAAGGTGTGCTCTATCCTACCACAGGTGTTTAAGGTGGGTCTGACATCAGATTCCTAAAACTCTTCAGATTTCTCCATCCAAATATGACTTTACAGCACAGCTTGTTTCCTGTCTAGCAGAAACCTCCAGATCGATCTCTACTTTGAAGGGTCTTATTTGCAGATGTGTGGTTAGTTTAGCACACATCCACACTCGTTCCTAACCCCTCAGACACCCACAGGCTTCAGGGGAACATGTCAACAACACAATCCTCTCCTGAGAAATGCTCCAGAGTAAAGAAAGGGTTTCTCGGGTCCCATGAGTGAGTTTGGGAAGCTCAGGGCAGGAGCGTCTGGGCTAGTGTCTAGACAGGGAACAACCTGGGGACTCCTGGCCTCTGACTGTGGGATGAAGTACTTCCAGGAGAAAGTTAGAGCAGAGTCCTCTAAAGTATAGGCCCAGAGTAGAGGTCCTCTCGCCCAGGACTGATGACCACATAGGTCCAATCAGGGAACTGTATAAGGACCAACATGATCAAATACCCTATGAATTCTGTCACTTCAGCATGCTCCCTCTCCCTCTGCTTCAGCCATCTTGCTCCCAAGAGCTCTCTTGGAGAACTGTGGCTCCTCCCTCACATACAGCAGGTTGGGAATGCCATTCTCGGGTAGACCTTTTTGTCTCTGTGCTTTCACCTTCCATTCCTTGAGTAGCTCTGTTCTTCTCCATAGCATTCGGTGGTTGTATTATGTATTTTATTTATCCCACGTTTTCATTTATTATCGATTCTCAGTGGAGTGAAACCTCTTCGCTAAGGAGATGTTTGTCCGTCTGCGTCTGCATTGTTAATCCTAATGCCTAGAAGAGTGCCTTTACACCCACAATGCATTATAATGTCTGAATGGTTGTGAGGAAAGAAAAGGCTCCCGGTAGAGCTCTTCTTGCCCTGCCTGACACAGAAGAGAAGCATTCAGCATGGCAGCAGGCTGTCCTGGACCACAGTGAGGAGCCTTTGAACGCAGAAGAGATTAGAACGGGGTAGAATGATTACAATAACTTTTTATTTAATATCCTCGCTATTGTTACCATCTCAAATGGCAATAATAATAATAATAATAATAATGGTTCCTTACTCTGTCTGTGTGACCAGTGCAGGCAAGGCTCTGTGGCTTCTCTTTCTGCCTCTTTTATTCTCACAGACCTGTGAGAATTCATCACAAGGGAAGGACTTTCCAACATGCTATTGTCCAGTTAACATTCTATGGGGAAAATTGCCGTGGTGGTATGTCTGGGGCGAGGGAATAATATACAATTTTCAATTGTCCATTTCTATCTTATAAAATAGTCACTGTGTGAGTGACTTCAATCTATTGAAAGGTTGGTGGAACAGTTTACTTTAAAAGTATTCAAACAGCTCTGGAGAGATGGCTCAGCAGTTAAGAACACTGACTGCTCTTCCAGAAGACCCAGGTTCAATTCTGAGCACCCGCATGGTAGCTCACAACTGTAACCCCAGTTCCAGAGAATCTGACACCCCTCACACAGATATACATGAAGTCAAAACACCATTGTACATAAAATTAAAATACATTCTTTTAAAAAAATTACTCAAACCTTCACTCCATTGGAAATGACATTCTGCAAGACTTAAAATCCTAACAGGAAGTTTTCAATGACAATCTAAACATTCGACAGGGTTTGTATACTTTTCAAAAACATTGTAAGGGATGTGTCAGCAAGTACTGTTCACTACACTGTACAGCTGCTTTAGTGATGTGGTACCTTGTACCCGATCACTGCAAAATTAAATGGGATGAAGATGAGAAGTCCTTTCATTTTCTTCTTACCATCCTCAGGCTGATGAGATCTAAGAGGCAATGAACGATACTCTGGTCTTACTTGAAACCAGTCATTCAATTGCCATTAGATGGTATTGTGGCTAGAAGTAGAATCATAGAGTATAGGGTCCGAAGATGACAACTTGTGAGCCAAATCCAACATATTTTTACTAATCAAGAGTTATTGGGCCGGGCAGTGGTGGCGCACGCCTTTAATCCCAGCACTTGGGAGGCAGAGGCAGGAGGATTTCTGAGTTCGAGGCCAGCCTGGTCTACAGAGTGAGTTCCAGGACAGCCAGGACTATACAGAGAAACCCTGTCTCGAAAAAACAAAAAAAAAAAAAAAAAAAAGAGTTATTGGAATCCAGCTCTGCCCATTCGTGTGTGCACTGTCTGTGGCTACTTTCGCTCTACAGTGGAAGAGTTGGAATGTGTGACAGACACCATATGCCCCACAGTCTCTGCATGACTAACACTCAAATGCAGTCAATATCTCAATTTTCTTCAAGACCATTCATTCTTTAGGCATACCAAGTTGTAAGCTTATTTCTAACCCTAGAGAGAGTTAGAGAGCAGAGCCCTCAGGCTGTTTGCACAGGCCATGGAATATAGAAGCAGGATGAGTGTCGGGAGATTTCAGTCAATACATTTGATCCTTCCCCTCCTTAGTAGCAGAGTAGGTCACTGTGAAAATCACCCAGGGCTTTCGTAATTTAAATATTCCATAACGCAAAGGGAGTTTTGACCTTGCTGAAATAAGCAGTATAAAAAGTGTTTCTTTCCCACTGATCTCCTGCAGGATGGGAAAGCATTGCAGATGGGGCCCTTTTGTTAAAATCTGTATGGTGACAGGGATGCTCCTTAGTGACTGGTAATGTTCACATGTTGCAGGCTTGGGGGCTGTAAACACTGAGAACAGCATTATATTGAATTAGCTGTGTCTTTATGCAAGCTGCTTCTTCGTTTCTGGTATTTGCCTAGGTCAGTTCCTTTGTCTGGAACAGACTGCTTACTAGTTAGCGACTCAGCGCTTATCCTTACCTTGAACCTACATATTAGCCTGAGAAAAGCCATTCCCTTCAGTGTGTGTGTGTGTGTGTGTGTGTGTGTGTGTGTGTGTGTGTGTGTTTAAACTTGTTTTCCATGAGGAAGCCATGAGGCAGGACAGAGTTCAGTCCCTTTGCTAGCTACCAGCATCTACCCTCAGAGCTTCTTGGGAGTTTTTAAGTGTCAGCTGAATGACTGAGAGAGCACTAAGGCCTGTTACAAAAAGAATATGAATGAATCAATGAATGAATCAATGAATGAATGAATGAATGGGGGAACTATTCGTACAATTCTTTATGCTCAGCACACTAACACAAGAAAGCCTGTTAATGACGGGCGGCTGGGATCTGCAAGGCCAGAAGCAGTTTTTGATTTGGTATTGTAAATATTAACTCGGGAAGCATTATAGGCCGAAATATCTATAATCTCAGAAGGTGTATATTTAACAGGCTTCCAGAGGTATGGCTATCCGATCTGAGTTTTGGGGGAGAAATTAGGTCATAATGTCTTGGGTCTTCATAAGGCAAAAAGACTAACAGATCAGGAAGAGAGTGTTGCTAGATCATCGGCCACTCTGACCTTAGCATCAACCCTGAGTAGCGTTGTTTAAACTGCCCAGTATATGGTTGTTACAGTAGCGCAGACCAAGAAAGAAAGCTCAAACAAGGTGAACTTTTCTGTTCCTGACTTTCAACACAAGACTTGCCACCACACTCAATTTTCATTGTTTAAAGGGACCCTTAAGACATTTTACTATCCCCACATCTACACACACAGAACTGGATTACAAATGGGATTTGGGATTTTTCAAAATGAGCCAGGTGTACTGATTCATGCCCTTAATTCCAGCACCTGGGAGGCAGAAGCAGGAGGATTTTTGTGAGTTTGAGACCAACCTGGTATACATATTGAGTTCCAGGTCAGCCAGGGATACAAAGTGAGACCTTGTCTCAACAACACACACACACAAAATCTCCCTGTCCCAAAGCAAGAGAAATCAAAATTAAACCTAAAGATTTACAGGATCAAGTTATTAGTAACTATTTAGAAATTTTAAGTGCATATCTTTATCAAGTAAGTACTAAATAGACCTCCTGAAACCAGTTGAATCCTGTGTAATCAGTGGCAACAGACCACGTGATAGTGGGGTGGTCCAGTGCGCGCACCCAGCTCCAGGGCAAAGGGCTGTGAAGCATGCCATTCTCTAGATCTAAACACACTGCAGTTCAGTGTCGCAGAGACTCACACAAGTGCTTTCACAAGCCAAGATGAAGTAGCGGTGATGCCAACAATTATAAAATAATGATCACTAAGTAAGTGCTGTACCCTAGAGAAAAACCAACATTCAGAACTATGTAGCATCATAACCTAAAGACTGACTTCTGCTGGAAAATGGACAGTTATGCCTGGAGGGAACCATTTTCAGGCTAATCATTAGGCGAAAAATGGTATGCCATTAATACTCAGCTGCTGAAACTTGATTTGCTTAAACATATGGAGATTTTTCTGCTTTTATGGGTAAAAGAGCCACTTCAACCTTCTGATGGAACTCATAAGCAATTCAACGGAAGGAAAAATACTAGACTTTAAAAAGAAAACCACTGAGTACATGCACATGGTCTTTTAGGGACCTGTCAAGACTACTTTGTCACACACAGAACTGGATTCAATAAAAACCTGATTTCCCACCCCCACCCCTGCCAAATTGAAACAGCAGTTACAGAATCCACTTGGGTGACTTGGGATGTAAAGTTGGTACTATGTTCACACAACAATATCCTAAGTTCAGTACTTTAAGCGGGAAAAACAAATACATGCAAATTTTAATGGGTTTTTAAGAGAAAAAGTTGGTACTAGCTTGAATCTCCAAAAGAAAGAAAAAATATTTAAATTATGGCCATACTAAGGTATTAATAGGCATTTCAAAAAAGTTTTATAAAGGATTCTGAGGGAAAGAGATGAAAAATTACAAATATACTACGCTTTCAACTTTGTCATTATCTTTTTGCCTTACAAACAAAATGGAAGGGGAAATATCCACTATTAATATTCTACGTAGTAAAATAAGATGTTTTTTCCATACTTTCCAAATTGTCTACAAAGACATTTTGAAGAAAAGTATAAACACCTTTAATGTAGAACGGATTAAATGAATTGCTTAGAATGTATATCCTGTTAATAGCTTTCCAAAGCTCTGCTACCCCTCTTTTTTAAAATTTGGCTGAAATTGGACAGGATCCAAGAGGCTAAGCATTGGTAGTGCTCTTTCAGAAGACCCAAGTTTGATATCCAGCACCCAACACTATGCTTCTGGCTCTGAGCATACCTAAACACACATATACACACTAACAACATATCATTGAAAATAAAATACATTAAAAAAAAGGAAAAAGGGCTGGGCAGTGGTGACACACACCTTTAATCCCAGCACTCGGGAGGCAGAGGCAGGTGGATTTCTGAGTTTGAGGCCAGCCTGGTCTACAGGACAGCCAGGGCTATACAGAGAAACCCTGTCTTGAAAAACCTTTAAAAAAAAAAGAAAAGAAAAGAAAAAAGAAAAAAGAAAGAAAGAGAAAGAAAGAGAAAAAGAAAAAGGGCTGTGTTCAGTCAAGTTGCTCAATCTAAATTAATAGTTTAGGTTTAATGAGGCCTGGACTCATTAAGGCCTGATGAAGTGAGGCTTTTCCCTTCCAGTGTTGATAAACCTTGGGCTTCAAGGTTTTAAAAAACTAGCCTGTAGATTAATTAACAAGTAATCATTTAGGTTTAAAACAGTGTTTGAACACACTATAGTACAACTTACTAATCTGTCATGGGAAGAAGTTATTGAAGAGCCCAAGGCATTCCCATTTAAGTTTTCTTGTGTGAACCTTTTTAGGTCACAGATCAATACTGAGTATTGTCCTGTTCTCCAGTTACAAGAGACAGGGTCAGTTTCTAAACGTGAAGTGTTTTGGCTACACAGGCTGGGCAGCAGGCCTTTTTATACACACCCTCCCAATCCACAGCTGGAACCAGAGACACCACCTTGCCAGGCTTTTACAGGTGCTGAGGGTTCTAACTCAGGCTATGCTTGCAGTTTTATTTCCTTAGTCACTTTTTAAGCTATGAGAATGTTCTAATGTGACAAAAGATAACCATGGTCCTGCTGCTTTACTGAAAAGTGGTAGCTGAGGCAGCTGCTGGTTATCTACATAAGGGTGTTAGTAGTACACCTCTGCTATCAAGGCACCAAGATGCAGCCCTCCCAAGCTGTTGGAGGTAGGTCTTGTTATGTAACTCAGGATGTCCTCAGTACTTCTGGGACAAAGAATGTATGACTATACCCATCAAATTTTAAGTAAGACATTTGCAAACACTCCAGCAACTGTTATCTGTGTTCTCCTCACTTGCAAAGGTGAGAATAGACTCCAGGGAGAAAAGGGGCCAATGTTACCAGGGATAGTCAAGTGTCTTCTGTGTTTACTGTTCAAATGACATTATCAGCTTCTTCATTTTCTGGGATTCCTTTAACCTTTCTATAAACTGCCCATTAACTTTACTTAGCCAAGCAGAGGGCCACACATCTATGATATCAGTACTGGGGAGGTTATAAAGGGGCTCTTCAAGTTTTAAGTAGGAGCCCCAAGTTCAAGCTGAGCCATATAACCAGAACATGTCTCAAAAACAAAACTCAGAACCATGTTTTGCTTTTTAAAACGATTTTTGTGTATGAGTGTTTGCCTGCATATATGTGGTAGATTTCTGCCCTTTACTCTAAGTTACTATGAAAGACATAGTAACTCTATGTTCCTCCTCTATAGACAGACAGACACATATCGCCAGTTTATGGGGTAATGGCTAAATCTGGAGCAACAGGCAACAGAAATACAATAGGATTTTTGTATGGCCCTTAGACTAATGTTAGTTCTCTTAGCATTAAGGAGCTTCAGAAACCTTGTTCACACCACCAAAATAAAGCCTGTATTTTAATGTCCTAACCTGGACTAAAATGCAATGAAAATCACAATCTGAGAATCATTCAGGGTTGTTGTAGCTGTTTACAGTCCCCACATCAGTACACTTTTAAAAAGAGGAAAAATTTTAAAGAGTTCATTCAAAACAGCCTGAGGCTGGTTTCTGGTTTGATTGTGTAGAGGATACTACAAAATGGTCTAAGTGTCATCAAGAGTAGAAGAGATCCATTCTTTTTATTTCCCTAGACAGGGTTTCTCGGTATATAGCTCTGGCTGTCCTGGAACTCACTCTGTAGACCAGGCTGGCCTTGAACTTAGAAATCCACCTGCCTCTGCCTCCCAAGTGCTAGAACTAAAGGTATGTGCCACCACTGCCAGGCGAGAACCATTCCTAATCAAAGGAACTACTCAAGATCCTAGTATCCAGTGACTTCCAGCCACCATCTCCCTTAAGAGAAAGCAATCAGTTACAAATTAGCTCTCGCCGGGCGGTGGTAGCACAGGCCTTTAATCCCAGCACTTGGCAGAGGCAGTCGGATTTCTGAGTTCGAGGCCAGCCTGGTCTACAGAGTGAGGTCCAGGACAGCCAGGACTACACAGAGAAACCCTGTCTCGGAAAAACCAAAACCAAAACCAACCACACCACAAATTAGTTCTCAAGTACTAAAACAAATCACACATAACAGAACTGTAGACTAAGCCTTGATTTTTATTACTTAAAAAAATGCAGATTTATTTTGCTTTCTGACTCTGTGCTTGTGCCTTCAACACTTTCACAACGATTTTCTGCTCCTCAATAAGGAAAGCCCGCTTGATCCTAGAAAGAAAAACAAACCAGTTATTATTTAATACAGGAAAGTTACCAATGTAAGATGGAGCAAAGCACTCAAGAGTCTAGAAAAATGTACAAGAAAATTCACAAAGCTTGTGAAGTTACAGGAACATTTGCAGGACTATTCTCCAATTCCAATAGTCTTGACTGCTTCATGATCAACTATAAAATAAATGTGCTGTGCTGGCAAGTTTTATGTCAACTGGACATAAGCTAGAATCATAGAGGAAGAGTGAACATCAATCAAGAAAATGCCCCCAGACTGAGAATCATTCAGGGTTGTTGTAGGTGCTCAAGTCCCCACATCAGTACACTTTTAAAAAGAGGACTTAAATGTTTTAATCACTTTATAGTTTCCCATAAAACCTAGCTATCAGCTGGGAACTGTAACTCGGGGTATGTGTGTTTGTGTGTAAAGAAAGGAGCCAAGGACACAGTCTTGTTAGATAGGACCAAATCTAGAGTCTGTAGACCATGAATCAATTATGGCAAGCAAATTCTGATAGCTCACAATTCACCACTTTACCCAGCCCCCTTTCACCCCCTCCTTCCGGTGTCAGGTCAAACACCAGAGTCTGGAAATCCTTTCTATCATTCAGGTTTGGCCTCAAATGCCAACACAGTCTCAACAACTACATAAGATTTCTCTTCTAAACTTTATTAAGTTCAGACTGCCTGCATTGTAGAACATTTGCCCTGTGCTTGTATTAACATACTAGGCCTTCCTCCTCTTAACGAACAACTCCCACAAACAGAGCAGGCAGACTGTCCTCAAGAAACAAAACAAAACCCACTTGGTCAGAGCATTCTGTAAATTACCAAACAAACCAGAGTCCAGCTCCACCTCTGAACTCTCCCCTCACCAATCCTCCCATTTTCTCTCCTTAGACATTCCCAGCACTGCACAGTAGTTAACTCAGAAAAACTTCAGTAAAACAGCAGTGCCGATTTCTTCCCCCAAACAAACCCACCCAGAATCTCTGAAATGTTATCTGGCACTCAGCAAATAAACCACAATTTATCCTCATAACTCTATCCAGTATCCAAAATATTTAGTCCCCTCACCACCAAACCCTCTCTAGGTAGTAAGGCAAGGGCACTTTCCTCTTGCTGCCTAAGCTGTATACCCCAACCCTTCATCATATTAAGCCGTATACCCCAACCCTTCATCATATTAAGCCGTATACCCCAACCCTTCATCATATTAAGCCAGACCCTCAGCTTTTGCTTGAGATCCATGAGCTCCCTCATTCCAAGATAAAGCTTTCTAAGCCCTCAGTCTTTCCCAGCTTTGTCATGTCCACCCAAACCAACACCTGTTCCCACACCTCCAAGCGGTCTCGGCCACAGCTGCCCACTATCAAACACCAACTCGGCATCTCTTTCTCTATAAACCAATGCTATTCTCTATAAACCAATGCTATTTTCGAGATGCCCACAGATTCCAACACATCAGGAGCATCGCTGTTTCCCAAGACCACTTATCTCCCAGCAGTAACAGTCACACAGCCTGCCTGACACCCCACTCACCTGTCTCGGACACACTTGGCACACATGGAGCCACCGTAGGCCCTGCTGACATGTTTCTTTGTCTTAGACAATCTCATAAGGACTTTGGGTCTCACAGCACGAACCTGTGTAACAAAGATTAATTACCTTAAGATGCTCAGGTAGGAAGACATTTCATAGTAATTTGGACTAGGTCACAATGGGAAAGTCTACTGCTTTACCCAGAAGCCACTTCGGTCACCTCTCACACTGGTTACTTTGGACTTCAGACATTTAATAGTTCCCAAGCATCTTAGCAGCAAGTCCGCCTTCACTATTTCCCTACTGAGGGATTAAGACTCTCAAAAGGGCACTCACCCCTCGCAGTCTGCCTGGGCACACACCACATGCGGATTTGGGTGCCTTCCCAACCTTCTTGGTGTAAAGGTAAACAATCCTGTTGCCAGGGGTTCGAGACCTAGGAAGGGAGATTGTAAGCAGCTCAGTACATCAGAGAAAGCAACAATAACTGTCTTATTAAACTTGCAAATACTTACAGCCTGGTTTTGTTAGAGGCTGTGTTGTAGGAAAGCCTACGACGGTATGTCAAACGCTGGACCATCTTGAGCACCTTCCACTGTGAAGGTAAAGGTCAAAGCATCACCACATGTGTCTTACATTCATTCACACACTACTCTTTTTTGCACATTTAAATTAGAGATGCACATTTAAATTGCACATTTAAATTAGAGATGACTAAAAATAAACCTTCCTACTGGCAAACAAGTACGGAGCTTGGTAAAATCCTGATCATGGGCTCATTCCTCAAGAAGTCTGTTTTGTTTGGTAACACTAAAGGATGACAAGTGGGACCCTTAGGTGATTCCGCAGCAGTGCTGTTTGCTGGCAATACAGAGCCAGTTCCTGGGCTCTAAGACAGTATTTTCAACCAAGTTACACAGCTCCCAGTAGGACTAAGACATTGAACTATCTCCACCCTGCACAGTGCTGACAGGTGGTATCTGTTTAGAATCTAGCTCTTGTTCCAAAGCAGCATCCCCGAGAAGTTAATCTGTTTATTAACGGGACCCGGGTTTTGTGCTGTTTAAAACCGAACTGCGTTCTTTAGCAGATCAATTACTAAATGTCCCTCCGAGCCGCAGCAGTGATGCATTTGGAATCCAGACCTTCAACCTGCTGGACAAGCATTCTACCCAAGAGCTCTACACACACTCGGCCCATGCAACTCTGCTTTAAGGTGGGCTGTTAAGTCTCAAACCCTGGGACAAATGGCTGAAGCGCCCCTAGTTAGCACTACCCCAAGTAACAGAAGGGTAAGCCAGGAGCAGCCAAGCTGACTTATCTTCCACACCTTCCAAACACCCACTTTAAAGGGAGCCATGCACCTAAAGCGACACAGGCCAGTGTTTAAGGACCTAAGCCGCCACTGTTTGTGTCTTCATAACCAAGCCAGACTGCGCCACGGCCCCTGCTATCGCGTCTCGCTAGCTCATTAGCCACCATGACAGACATCAACAGGGGAGCAGCCGGAGGCCGCGGTTCCCGAGAGCTCCCCTGTTCCAATCCTAAGCGCTTCACAATCACGACCTAAGCCTCTCGCTTTCCGTACCCGGCGACCGAGGCGCGCGGAGCGAGCTCCGGCTACTCACCGCTTCGGCAGCGCTGGTTTGACGGAGAGCTTTCCGAAACTACGAGCCGAAGACCCGCTCGGTACGCACCTCTCCTCGCCCCTCACCATTAACCCCAGCTACAGCACCGTCCCCGAGGGTGTCCCGCCCGCCTAACTCCTCGGATGGCTATGGATCGTAAACAGTACAAACACAGACCAAAAACAGGCCACCATACCTCTAAGCACCGTCCCGGAAGAGGAAAAGGAAGAGGCGGGCGAATTCAAAGGTCAAATGTGACTGCGCCGGACAGGAAGTACGTCAGAGAAAGCGACTCGTCAGTAAGCGCGCCGCCATGTTGTACGGAAGCGGACGCGGGGACCTGTGTAGGTGTGACCGCGCTGAGCTTCGGGTTTGTAGTGCGGCTTCCGTAGGCGGGCGCTGTCTCTAGCCACGCGTAGGACCGTCAGGTGAAAAATTAGGTGTAGGAATGCTGTGGGAGCGAAAGCAATGACAGAGGAGCCCTCCTTACTTTCCTAAAGGAAAACAAGGGCGCCACGACGCGTTTAGCCTAGGGTAATTAGACCTGGTTTTAAATCTCTATGACATCCCATAAGGTAACCTGGGCCCTTCTCGTTCTGGACCTCCCGTTCTATTATTCAGCCAGAGCACAACCTTACAGACTTTTAACCAAGCATTTGCTAATTACTAGCTATCTCACTTTGGGCAAGTCCGTAAGTCTCTAAAAGGAAGATATTATTAAATACCACTGCAGTTCTATGATCAAAGGCATCCTGATGTTAAAGCACTTAACCCGCAAGTCTTACAAAGAGCAAGTGCACTCTAAGTGGTGCCTAATTTATGATTATGTGCAAACAGCTACTTGAGACTTTGCTTGGGTGGTAAAGTTTGGTATGCAAGATGAAGATGAGGACCAGAGGGAGTCAGCGACCTCCAGATGTCCATGCGTTTACATTATGGGCTGTTAGTTTTCATCTTGTCAAAAGTAATGAACACTTTTCTTGGCCTTTAAAGAAGAGCCCCATATCACTACCATCTTTGCCAAGAAACTAGGTAAACCGCTCTGATTATATCCTTTACTCAGGTCTCTCAAATAGCTCTCCGGTGTGCACCTGCGGTCTCTGGTTCCCACTTTGCAATCCCTTCAGTCTCTGTGGCAGGCATTGGATAAAGGCTGGTGTAGAGAGACAAGCATAGTTTTTAAATAAATGAATGAAAACATTTCTTTAGCATCCCATTCCTTTGTTTCTAGAGAGACTTTTCTGGGCAGAGTTCCATCTCTCGGAGATGGGAGCTCTTTTTTGGACATTGCGCGTTAATGTGTCTCTGTGAAAGCCCCTCCATCCCAGTAGAAACTGGTCTTGTAATTTTCCCAAGTTAAGCTTAACCCTATTACGTGAGTTTTCTTCTCTTTTAATCTATGTTTGCGTTTTTATTGATCAGTCTTGCCGGAAATACAGAAATCTTGGTAAAAAAAAAAATCTCAAGACTCTCATTTGTTTTTTTTTTTTATCAATCTTCTTTAGTCAGTTCTCTGTTCCTCTCTTCATTAATATCTCTGTATATTATTGTGTAGCTATTATTAAAACTAAAATAAGACGAATCAAATATTTTTCTGCTTTGGACTGGGGACATTTGAGGCTTAACATTTTTTAATGTAATTTTTAAGTGTGTTGATAAACGTTAATTTTGGTGCAGTTTGTGTCTTATTTAGAAAGATGGTCACCTATATCTTCATCACCATCTCTTTATTTGTTGGTTTGACATCAGTTGAGTCAGGATATGGAAATTTGGCTTAAAGTAACAACCAACTCATTTCACAAGATTTAGAAATGCTGATTGTTGTAACTGCAAATTTTTGTTTATACCTTCTTTTTAAATTTTTCTGTTAGCATACAAGAAATTCTGTTACTATGTACCTTTTTTTTTTTTTTTTTTTGAGACAGGGTTTCTCTGTGTAGCCCTGGCTGTCCTGGAACTCACTCAGTAGACCAGGCTGGCCTCGAACTCAGAAATCCACCTGCCTCTGCCTTCAAAGTGCTGGGATTAAAGGCGTGCACCACCACTGCCCGGCCAGTGTACCTTGCTAGTATGACATGTACACACACATCTAAATCTCGATCTGCATATGAGAACAAACGGAATTTTTTCTTTTCTCCTTACAAGCCTTTCTTGGCCCCTGCCTTTAGTTTCCATCTACTTTCTTATCATATATTCCACGCATGAGAGAAAACTTATGATATTTGTCTTTTTGAGTCTGACTTATGTTGCTTAACATCATCTCCAGTTCTATTTATTTCCCTGCAAGTACTATAATTTTATTCATCCTTACAGCCAAGTAAAACTTGTGTGTGTGTGTGTGTGTGTGTGTGTGTATCACATTTTCTGTATCTTGTCGTTTGTTGAGAAGAGTCTAGGCCATTTTTTTTTAAATCTTGGCTGTTGTTATAGTGTGACAGTAAACATGCGTTTGACCTGTATCTTCAATGATGCCTTATGGAAGCCAAGTATGGACCCACACACCTGTAATTCCAGCATTTGGGAAGCTGAGTGAAGAGGAGTATGAGTTTGAGGCCAGCCTGTCTACAGAGAGACCTTGTTTCAAAACAAAATAAAACCTATTCACAGATTCATTTAGAGTTCACTCTTTTTGTATAGAGTAACTTGGGGGGTATATATAATTTTTTCCACATGTATAATTGTTTCCAGCATCAATTACTGCATTTTTATTGAAGCCAGTCTAATAATATGTAAGCTTCATCTTCAACCAAAGCTACAGACATCTACTGAGCTGTGATCTAGCTTTCTGTTTTGTTCCACTGGCCATGATGTCTTTGCTTTATCAGTTCCACGTTTTATTAACTTTTTTTTTTTTTTGGTTTTTCAAGACAGGGTTTCTCTGTGTAGCCCTGGCTGTCCTGGAACTCACTCTGTAGACCAGGCTGGCCTCGAATTATTAACTCTTTATAATTAATAAATCTTGACTCTGGAAATGGCATGGATGTGCTATATTTTCTTCTACAAAGAAAAAGTCTTTTCTCTTCAGATACATTTTATAGTCAGCTCATATGAACTTTGCATTTGTGTTAAATTCACAAACCAATTAGAAAAGAACGGATGTTTTATGGTGTGAGTTTTCCTAGGTATAACAATAGATCTTCATGTATTCAAGTCCTCCTTAATACTTTTGAATAAATTTCTATGATTTTATAGAGATTTGAATAACTTCTGTTAGGTCCACCTGTAAGCATTTTACATTTTCTAACTTGATTGCAAATGGTACCCTTTACATCAGTGGTTCTCAACTTTCCTAATGCAGAGACACTTTAATATACTTCCTTTTTGTGGTGACCCCCAAACCATAAAATTATTTTCATTGTTACTTCTTTTTTTGTTTGTTTGTTTTTTTGTTTTTTGAGACAAGGTTTCTCTGTATAGCCCTGGCTGTCCTGGAACTCACTGTGTAGACCAGGCTGGCCTCTCATTGTTACTTCTTAACTATAATTTTGCTACTGTTATAAATCATAATGTAGATATCTGATATTTCCAATGGTCTTAGGCAACCCTTGTGAAAGGGTCACTGAGAACCACTGCCTTACATTATTAATTCTGTTTTGTTGCTGGTACATAGAAATGTAATTTATTGTATATTATTTTTCAGTCGTCTTGGTAAATTCCTCTATAAGTACTTGTAATTTATACAAAGATTCTTTTAAAATTTTTAGATTCATTTTATTTTATGTGTATCAGTGTTTGGTCTGTGTGTATGTCTGTACTGTCTACATGTTTAGTTCCCGTAAAAGAATTGAACCCAGTGCTCTGGAAGAGGAGAGAGTGATCTTAACTGAGCTAACTATCCAGCCTGGTCTGCAAAGATCCTTTAGATGCAATCATTAAAATGTTTCCATGAGTAATAAGTATATAGCTCTATACAGATTCACAAACTTAGCCTAGACATCAAGACAATATGATCAGCAGTCTAGATAGGTCCTCTGTCTTCTCTTCCTCCCTCTTCCTCCAAAGACAACACAGTGCTGACCTCTGACCCTTCAAGATGGCTCTTTTCTCTGTCCTTCTATATGCCTGGTGTCTCTTTTCACCTACACTCTTTTGCTCAACTTGATGTTTATAACATTTATTCTTAGTCTTTTGAAAACATTTTTTAGTTTTCCTCTTAAAAACTTTTTAAATTTTTTGTTATTTTTATTTTGTTTTGGTTTTTTTGAGACAGGCTTTCTCTGTGTGTAGCCCCAGATGTCGGAACATGCTCCAAAGACCAGGCTGGCCTCAAGCTTAGAGATCTGCCTAAAGGTGTGTGCACCACTGCCCAGTTATTTTTTAGTCTTATTGCTACATAGAATTCCACTGAGCAGCCAGGCAGTGGCGGCACACGCCTTTAATCCCAGCACTTGGGAGGCAGAGGCAGGCGGATTTCTGAGTTCGAGAGTTCGAGGCCAGCCTGGTCTACAGAGTGAGTTCCAGGACAGCCAGGGCTATAAAGAGAAACCCTGTCTCAAAAAAAAACAAAAGCAAGCAAACAAACAAACAAACAAACAAACAAAAAAGAATTCCACTAAGCAGATGTATATAGATCAAGCTAGCCTTGAACTCACAGCAATCTGCCTGCCTCTGGTGAGATAAAATCATTCGGGCTGGAGAGATGGCTCAGCAGTTAAGAGCAGAGGTCCTGAGTTCAATTCCATAGAGCTATGCTTTTTTTTTTTTTTTTTTTT
>NW_021627625.1:0-34538 GCF_004785775.1 Grammomys surdaster | reverse complement strand
CTCCAAGCTCTGTCTCTCCCTCACAGCTTTCCTCCTCCTCCAACGCCTCTGAAGAATTTATCAGGGACGAATGCAGTCTGTGTTGGTCTCATTGTAGTGTGTTGTACTACTACAGTTCTTCTATTGTAATAAAGTTTCATAGAATTTTTAAATAAAAAAATAGTTTGATCCTTTAGGCAAAGAGAGAATGAAAAGGTTGAGGGCTGGTGGATTGAGGGACAAACTTGGAGATGTTTTAGTGATTGAAGAACACTTCTCAGGAGTCTGGGTCATGGGAAAGCAATGGCAATGTGGCTAAGGGGAGCCCAGGAGGAAGAAAAGATGACTAAAGAAAAGGTAGAGCACCGTCATGTCCTGAAGGACTGCATCAACTGCTTTCTCACCACTGTGACAAAATACCTGACCGTAAACTTAAGAGAGGAAGGGTTTATTATGGCTCCTGGTTTCAGGGGATCCCACCTATCAAGTCCCAGAAGTCATGAGAGCTGGGGCATCTCCATCTCTAGATGTGGAAGTATGCACTGACAGTTCCCCACATCTGGGTGGATTAGAAAGTAAAGAGCACCAGCCAGAACCAGAAGCCGATGTCACCATCACAGGCACCACCCATTATCCCAATTCTGTTAGCCAAGCCACAGGTACAAAGATTCCATAACTGTCCAAAACCAAAACCCTGCCACCAGCAGGGGAACACAGGCTCAAACGCATGAACCTGGGGGTGGATGTTTCCAACGCGAACCATAATGAACTCTTTGAACATTGCCTAGGTCTCACCTCTGCAGTGTACCATGCTCGTCTGTGTAGTTATTGGTTCGTTCATTTACTGACTCAACAGAGATTGCGCATCTGTTGTGTGTCTTCCTGTTTCTACATAAATGACTGGTCTGCATTACTAGACCAACTTTGAGCCAGCCACCTTCATCCATGCCTTCATTCAGTAATTGGCGCCAAAGAGCCACCTTCCCTCATAGGCAGTAAGACAGAATGACCACATGTAAAGAGCTAAGAGTGCCTGGAAGACAAGAAGTTCTCAGTAAATGCTAGCTGCTGCTTTAAATGGATGCTCGTTTGTGTGGCGAGCTATGAGAAGGCTATTCTTGTTCTCCAAGCCTCCTCCGCCCAAAACAGACCTGCTCCAACTCAAGACCACATGATTTCAGCTCATGCTTTCGTGGAGTTGGCCTATCTGAGTTCCTTCCCTGTGTACCCCACATAAGATCCTTCCCCAAACTTGCCTGATTTTCACTCCTTTCTTTCTCTTTAGACCCTGAAGAATTCCAGCTTCACTTCCTAGTCTGCACACTTTTCTCCTGTCTTTTGCCATTACCACAGGAATGGAGTCCTGGCTTCTCGAGTGCCTACACGAATACATTTTAGTCTCCTTCCCTTCCTCTCACCATTTCTTCCAACATGACTTCCTCATCTTGAGGTCTATGATACAGGTTCAAAACGGCGGGTTCATCCTGAGGTGATTAATAGACTTGAATTCATTCTTATACTCTCGCAGGATTCAACACAAGATTTATTTATATTTGAGCTATGTCTACAATTTTCCTCAAATCTCCCTGTCTCCATTTGCCTACCGTAGAGAATGGAAATCTCATCAAATTCTTGTGGACCCCACAAGGGTAATATAAAGGTTAATGAGGCAATTTCCCAGCAGTTCCTGAAGAGCTGAGCGTAGATGAATACTGTTATTGCATGATTACTGGGGACTTTCAGTGCTTATAAAAGAGCAGACATTTCCCTCAGTCCATTAGATAAGAATTCTTAATTTTGACTTTTTTTTTTTTTAGATCAAATATTTTAGACATAGTTTCTTTTGCCTTTACCATTTTGGTAAGCATTCTGTTGACTCTGATGACTGGAATTCTGAAATACTCACATAAATTAGGATAGGTAAATGTAACTACATCTATTTATTTACCTGTAAAGGGTTATTTTATTTAACACAACAAGGATTCTATTTATTTCTAAAAATGCCTTCTAGACAAAAGTTCCCAGAAATTTTCAGAGGGACCTTAGACATACCCCTACCCTCATCCTGGTAGTTGGCTGCCAGCTAAAACATCCTCGACAGCTGTTACTCCATCTCCACCTACATTTCCTCTTGTTCCATTTCTAAACTCCATAACCAGCGCAAGAGTCGTGTTATTGGTAGGAAAAGGGTTCCTCGGCGTTGTGGCCTTCCATCTGTAACTCCAGCCCTCCCTCCTGCCTTCTGAGCAGACACAATTGCTTTCTGCTTTGCTGAAGAAATGCAAGCAGTCAAGGGGACTTCTATGACCTCTCACCACTGGGAACTCTGTCCCTATTCTTCCCTCTGTTGATAGATGAGCCATTCACCATTCTTGCTTTCTGTCACCTGCCTTAAGACACTGGGCCAGCCTTCTTCTTGTCACCTGTATCATCCAATCATCCCCTTGCATATGTGTGTTGCTTGTTTTTTTTCCACCTGGAAATAATCCTTCAAACCCCACTTGTCCCTCAGACTGACACTCCTTGCTCTGCCTCTTTTTGCAGAAGTCCTTGACAGCAGCAGTCTCTCTTCCCGTTCCATCGCTCGTGCATCCGTACCCAAGCCTCCACTGTTCTCTGGAACTGCCCTTCTTAAGGTCAGCCTTGACTGTAGATCTGATAACCCTCATGATCTCTCAGTCCTCACATTATGTCACCTGGCAGGGAGGTGACACAGTGGCTGGTTCGCTCCTCCCTAGATACTTCCTTCACTTGGCTCCTAGAACATCACAATGGCTTTGGTTTCCCCTGGGGTTTCTAGCAGTCTAATCTCAGCCTCACTGTTGCTCCTTCTCTGCTACAGATCCCTGTTTTGCCTCCCCAACCCCAGCCTTGTCTCCAGTCAGCGTTCACCTCTGTTATTGCAGCTAGGCTCCCGCCACCGTTCTCACAGGCTATTCTCACCACAACAGGCAAATCCACGCTGTTAGAGCAGAAGCCGAGATGGTTTGCTCAAAAACACCCCAAGGCCTGCCCTCACATCTGAAGCAAAAATCAGTCATGGCTATACTCTGCCAGGCCTCTGTGACAGATCCTGGATTCGCTCCCCTGTTACCACCTTTCCCACCAACCCCAGCCGTGCTGGCCTCCTCCCTGATTCTTGGCTTGTACTCACCAGGCCACACTGATTCCAGGAACTTCGTCTTTGGTCCTCCTCGGATTGTACTCCCAGACACTGCCAAGACAAACTCCCTTTCCTGTTCACTCCCTATCACAGTTCACCCCGTCTCAGTAAAGCTGTTGGGGACGTCACCACACGCCTGCCCCGCCCTCAAGTCACGTCTTGCTTTTCTTCTTTATTCCATAACACTTAGCGTATCTGCTCAAGCTTAATTCTTTTATTGTTTGTCTTCACACTAGAATGTAAGTTTCATGAAAATAGCAAAATTTTCTGTGTTGTCTATTTGTGGGCAAGTGTGTGCACATGTCTGCATATACATGTGTGTACCCGTATGTGGAGGACCCAGAGGAAACCCGGGTATCATCCTCAAGAATGTCATCTGTTTCCTTTGAAACAGAATCTCCCATTGGCCATCAGCATTTAGGCTAGTCTGGCTGGCCGGGGAGCCTTGGGGACTTTTGTCTATGTCCCCAGAACTGGGACAAGTGTGCACCACACATGGCATTTAAACCTGGTCTCTGAAGGTTGAACTCCACGTCCCCATGCTTGTAACATCAGCACTTTACCAGCCGAGCTATCTCTCCAGCCCTATGACAATAAGTGCCCAGTATGCATATTTGCTCGATAAATGAGTGGACACATGAAATGAACAGATGAGCGTATTTAAATTGTTGTTACTAAAACTGTAGTAATCTACATGTTGGTACTCAAGTCTGTCTTGGCTGTGGGTTAGGGCACCTCCACAGCCCACAGGTTTACAGAGTTGCTGAACCACCCCTCGAGCTGTCCGTCTGTCCAGCTTTTCAGCATCGTGTGCTGACAATTTCTTTTCCTACAGAAGACGGGGGTGTGCTCCGGGAAGCCTGGCTCTCCACCAGTGGTGTGCTGATCTCACTGTTAACTAACTGACAGACACGAAGAGGATTTTGTTCCTTTTTTGATATTCAGCAACATTATCAGAGGCCAGCTTGATTAGAGTTTGCCTTTGTTTTGTACCCAAATTCAGTATGATCAACCTGGTCATTGCTGTTTAGAGTTTGGCAGATTCTTAAGAAGCTGGCTGTCCTGTGAATCTCTATTCTCATAGTTTGTCTCTTAGGGGCAGCATGAGAATAAACATTTAAGTTGTATATCTCTCAGCACTCACCGACAGTTAGTCCCATGCGCCGTGTGATGGATGCGCACATAATACATGGCCCAGGCTTTGTATCTGAAGACATCGAGTCTAGCAGGGTAGACAGACTTGCAGATTGATTCACATAAACCTGCAAGCCCAATGGTGAGCAAGTGATGAGAATGCTGAGCAGAGAGTAAGGAGATGGACGGGAAGAAACATGTTTTTAAGAGTGGCAAACTGCCTTCTGAAATCATGGTCCAGAATCCTCAAAACTTCAACATCGCTGCCCCTGCTTCCAGAGCCCTTAGTCACCACAGAACTCAAAGTGAGAGCTGCCCATGGACTGCCTTGAACCTGAACAATGTTTCAAAGCTCTGGTGAAAACTTGATTTTTTTTAATATTAACTTTATATGATGTTCTATACTCGTGGCATTTGATCTATCCTGAGGAACTCTCCCCTGTGGTAGTTCCTGACTGGGATGAAGTGGCCAGGGTACCTACTTGTTACTTTTTCCTGTTTGAGTCCAAGACTGTTGTCGCTCGGACTTCAGAGGCCACACTTGACCCTCTAACTGCTGAAGAAGCCAAAGGCCTGAAAAGGTAGCTGCCCTCTCTAAGGGTGCCTGCCGACTTAGGTCACCCTGTCTTTCAACAGGACCTAATTTGAAGACATATCAATCGAATACATCAGTTTCTACAGATAATTCCCTACCTAACACAAAGCAGCCTTACTTTTCTCCAGACTAGAACTGGCCAACACAGCTCAGTCCTGTTCCCTCCTCCTCCCTTGTGAGTTCAATTACAAAGGGTCTGTGCAGCCAGGAGAAGCCAGTGCCAGAAGCCCGAGCTAGATATTCTCTCTTGTCTAAAGCAATCTTTGGGAGGCAGCCTTTTCCTTTAAAGAGGCTCCAGAGCAGCTTCCAGGGCTGTGAATCAAATCCCAAACCTAAGTCTGCTGGAATGCTCACTCGTAGTAACTAACCTCTCTGCACTGTAGGGTGACGACAGTCCCCCAGGCTAGTCCTCTCTGAGTCAGGCTCAAGTGTCTGTCCTGACCTAGAGCAAAGAACATGGAAAGAATGACTCGTTGTCCCTTCTGTTCTTGTCTTTGACCTGACCTAACTGTAGAGGACAAGTTCAGTCAGGTGTAGACCAGCCTCATCCAGACCAGATGACTGGGCTCTTTCAGCCTTCATGGTCAAGTTGCCTTGATTACCAAGGGCAGGGAGGAAGTGTTCTTAGCAGCCAACTCATCAGCCCTGTACAGTTGCTCAGAGTGGTCTTGGTAGACTGGGTATCTAGTCATCTCTGCCGTCACCTCCACTGTCTGCCCCTCTGCATCTGTAACTTTCATGAACACTATCTGTCAATCTGGCTGCCGTGTGTTCGTGTGTGTGTTGTGTGTGTGTGTGTATTTGCATCATTTTT
This sequence comes from Grammomys surdaster, assembly GCF_004785775.1. Classification (NCBI taxonomy): domain Eukaryota; kingdom Metazoa; phylum Chordata; class Mammalia; order Rodentia; family Muridae; genus Grammomys; species Grammomys surdaster. The sequence goes on along the minus strand of NW_021627625.1, from coordinate 28,853 downwards.
CACAGCTGATTGTGTTCTGTTTCTGATAGTCTTGATAAAAGCTGCCCGTCAGCTTCTATAGAGCTGCCCTAGGCTTAGCCTCTGTGGATGGATTCAGAGCCGAGCAGCTGAGCTACAGAATTCAGTGCATGGAGCCCTGGCTACTAACACTTGGCTGTAATCACTTCTCTCACACAGGAAGCACATCAGTGGAAGCCCAAATGGTTCACCTATTACACAGCTTCAAACTCTTTGGTCTCTTTGAATCTTTCCATGAGGAATGCCATCCATTAGAAACGTCACGTAGAGAACAAGTGTTATGAACAGGTACTCAAAGCTTCCCTCTTTTTGGTATCTCTTCTTACATCCTGGGTTTAAAATAATCAACTTGAACGGTCTTTTCAAGGATTTAAAAGTGTTCCACCTAAGTATGACATCAAATCAAAAATAAACATAAATGTGTCTTCATTTCCTATGAAATACATAACCACTCATGCCAAGTTTTCCAGTGCCGAAGCTCCTTCTAAGTAAAGCCACCGATGGCCTCTCCTTAAACTCAGACAAACCAAAATAGCACACAGTGTTTGACACTTTACCTGTATGAGCTTCTGGTCACCATATCCTCACCACAATTCATTTTTCTTCATAACGTTTGTCTACATCACACTATGCACCAATTTGAGATACATCTCCCCTTCTCAAATATAATCTCCCCGAAAGCAAGGATTTATATATCACTGTATTTGAAAGAACACTTCACAATATCACTGTATTTGAAAGAACACTTCACAATTAGCAGAATCCTTTAGAAGAAATAAACTTAGTCCCCTGAGCATCTTGACACATATGCTACAAAGTATCCCTCATTCAGTGGACAGAAGCAACATGGTAAACTGCCCAGTAAGCAGAGCAAGCCAGTGGTGATGGGCACATTAAGACTCTTGACAGGCAAATGGATGGATCTAGAAAATATCCTGAGTGAGGTAACTCAGTCACAAAAGAACACACATGGTATGTACTCACTGATAAGTGAATATAAGGCAAAGATCGTGGAATACCCACGATACAACTTACGGACCACATGAAGCCCAAAAAGGAAAGAGGACCAGAGAGTGGATGCTTCAGTCCTACTTAGAAGGGGGAACAAAATAAGGGAAGTAGAGGGTGGAAGGGACTTGGGAGGAAGAGAAGAGGGGGAGTGGAAAAGAGGGGAAGATTCAGGTATGGGAGGAGATGGAGGAGAAGCACAAAGGGTCAGGAAATTGAACAGGGGTGTGTAGCAATGTGGGATGTGGAACTGAGGATAGCAACCAGAAAGTTCCAGATGCCAGGAAAGCAAGAGTCTCCCAGGACCCATGAGGATGACATTAGCTGAAATAACCCACAAAGGAGAGGGAGAAACTGTAGATACCATATCCAGAGGTTAGGCATGGCCCCGCAGTTGAGGGATGGGGGCCACACACTCATCTCCAAAATTTTAACCCAGAATTATTCCTGTCTAAAGGAAATACAGGAACAAAGAGTGGACCAGAGACTGAAGGAAAGGCCATCCAGAGACTGCCCCACCTGGGGATACATCCCACATGCAAACACCAAACCCAGACACTATTGCTGATGCTAAGAAGTGCTTGCTGACAGGAGCCTGATACAGTTGTCTCCTGAGAGGCTCTGCCAGACCCTGACCAATACAGGTGTGAATGCTTGCAGCCAACCATCAGACTGAGTCCAGAGACCCCAATGAAGGATTTAGGAAAAGGACTGAAGGAGCTAAAGGGACCTTATCTGGCAACAATGGGAGAGGAGGCCCTTGGTCCTGTGAAGGCCTGATGCCCCAGTGAAGAGGAATGCTAGGGCGGTGAGGTGGGAGTGGGTGAGTGGGTGGATGGGTGGGAGAGCACCCTCATAGAAGTAGGCTAAGGGGGGATAGGATAGGGTGTTTACAGAGGGGAAACCTGGAAAAGGGATAACATTAAATAAATAAAATATCCAATTAAAAAAAAAGACTCTTGACAATCTCAACCCTCTATTCCTATTGCAGTTACCTCTTTATCCTGTTCCAATCAATGAGAGGCAGCACCATTGTAAAGAAGAGAAGATGGAAGGAAATAGAATTTGTTTAAATTCCCACACAGAAAGGGACACAGCAGGAACTTGAGCAGGTCTGGACTGGGTTGTAAGGGTGAACCAGTGTCAAAGCTAATTATCTGAATATGATAGGGGGTCTGAATAACCCTGCACTTTCTTGCCAAGCCTGTGAAGCCGGGGCTGCTCTTTCCCCAGGCCATTTCCCAGGGCTGTGTTTGCAGCCCACCACACTGACGGAATGAGATAACTGTCCCTCGTAGACAAAGGGCAGGTTTCCCTCCCTCCCCTTCCATATACTATAAAACAGCACATCCCTAAACTCAGTGCACTTGGGAGCCAGCCACCTGTGTGCACCACATCTATCGGTGGAGCCTGGAGACTGTTGTCCCCATGCTGCACACTCCGCTGTAACAAAGTCCTTTGTCTTTGACCCAGAAGTCTCAAGTTTTTTGCCAATATCCATGAAACAGTAACAGATCCAGCTTATTAACTGACAAACAGGGTGCCGTTCCAGAGGCTGGCACTGTTCGTTTTAGAGGAAGTGACCCAGGTTACAAAATAGAACAAAACACAAACGGTGTCAAAAAAAAAATCATGGTGACTACCAATTCACTAAATGTTCATGGAACTCAAGTGACATAGATGACGATCAATTAGTTGGTCAACTTGTTTACTGTCAAATAAAACCTTGCGTGATGCAGCATTTTGGATGAAGAAAGAAGCCCTTTCCTGGCGATGCGTATGCTATGAGCTTGATTTACCATGGGGCATGCATAGTCTTGGCCCCTCTACCAAATGCACTCAACTAAACAGAGCAAACAGTGTCGACTCATGAGAGCAACTACAGAAAATCTGAGGGATGGCGGATCAAATCAAGGATGCTGGTAGTTAGAGCCAGTTCGAGTATGTCTGAGTAAGCTGGCAGAGCACACCCCTGGCATGTGGGGTCCCAGGTTCAATTGGCAGCCTTAAATGGGGTGGGGCTAAGCAAATAAGAAATCTATCAAACAGGAAAAGTAGAAATGATGCCAACTAGCCTGGGCTACTCAGCCAATTAACCCGTTCTTGAATGTATTTTCCTGAGGAGTTTTATGTAGCCAGGTACTGAAGGGTTATTGAGCATGTATTGTGTCACACACACTAGACTGCACCTCTGATTTCATGTAGTTCATGTCTAGACAAACAAAATAAGTAAGTCAGTTATATAATCTATTAAAGAGTGGCAAGTGCGGTGGAGAGAAACAGGGGAGTCTTGATTTTTCAATGGGAGATAAAGAAAGGCCTCATTGTATAAAACTACAATATTGAACATATTTGGTAATGTTGTGGCTGTCGGCACTAGTTCTTCTACTTAAATGCCCAAACATGCATTAAGATATAGGAGATACATGCATGACACTCTACACTAAGCAGTGTGTGTGTGTGTGTGTGTGTGTGTGTGTGTGTGTGTGTGTGTGATAAAGCACATAGATAAGAACAACATTTCTGTATATTTACAGTTACACAATGCATAAATGTGGAAATATAGCTAGAGGTAAGCTAGGAGAAATGATGTCAAATTTTAAACAATTATTTTAAAAAATTTCCATTCTAGTAGATTTTTTTTAAAAAATCAATACTTTCCAGGAAGTGGTGGTGTATATACCCTTTTAAGCCCAGTGTTTAGGAGGCAGAGGCAGGCAAGCCTGGACTACAGAGTGAGTTCCAGGACAGCCTGGACTACCTAGAGAAACCTGTCTTCAAAATCTAGACAGAAAGAGAGAGAGATCAGTACTGAAGCCAGCATGGCCACACGTACCTTTAATTCCAGCCCTTCAGAGGCAAAGCCAAGTGGATTTCTGTGAGTTCAAGGTTAGCCCAGTTTACACAGCAATTTCCAGATCAGCCATGGCAACATAAAGAGACCCTAGTGAAACACAAAAATAAAAACCAAACAAACAATAAAAACTACGAATCAAAACAAATGAGAATCAGTATTGAAAGATTCCTACTCCTGTGAAGCCAAGTGAAGGCCACCACCATTGTGGTTAAGGGCACAGACACTGGATTCAGACTGTGGCTGGCCACTTGGTACCACAAAGCCTGTCTGAGCCTCATTTCTTCATCTGAGAAGTGGGCTAAGAGCACTGATTCAGAACAGTTCTGGGAGACTGGGGTGACATGTTACATGAGAAGTGCCTGGATCAAAAGCTAGTACAGAATATGCTCTCAATAAACTTTAGCTATTGTGTTACCAATACTTCCATGGAGATTGTGCTGACTAGTTTTACGTCAACTTAACACAAGCTGAAGTGATCAGAGAGGCGGGGAACTTCTATTAAGAAAATGCCTCCTGGGCTGGAAAGATGGCTCAGCAGTTAAGAGCACTGACTGCTCTTCCAGAGGTCCTGAGTTCAATTCCCAGCAACCACATGTACCTTACAACCATCTGTAACAGGATCTGATGCCCTCTTCTGGTGTGTCTGAAAACAGCTACAGTGTACTCAAATACATTAAATAAAAATATTTAAAAAGAAAAGAAAATGCTTCCTTAAGATTGGGCTGTAGGTCAGTTTTCTTATTACTGATTGATGGGGGAGGGTCGAGCCCATTGTGGGTGGTACCATCCCTGGGCAAGCTATGAGGTTCTTATAGAACCTGGCCATCTTGGATTCTATAAGAAAGCAGGCTGAGCAAGCTGTGAGGAGCAAGCCAGTAAGCAGCATCCCTCCATGGCCTCTGCATCAGCTCCTGCTGCCAGGTTCCTGCCCTGTATGAGTTCCTGTCCTGACTTCCTTTTATAGTGAACAGTGATATGGATGAATAAGCCAAATAAATAAGCCTTTTCCTCCCCAAGTTACTTGATCATAATGTTTCACCACAGCAAGAGTAACCCTAACTAAGAAAAAGAGATCAAAGCTTTTCAGCAATAAACCCCTTGAAAGAGACGAATTAGGCATTTAATGTGTTAAAAGTTCCACCATACAGACAAAGACTGACTTTGCTCTCTGTTCACTCAAGTGGTTCAGAAATCCTGATTAACATACTCTAAGGAAGAAGTCCAACACAAATTTGGACAAGGAAAACAATCAGCCTTCTTGGGGAAATTTGATTATTAAAGTTTTACTTTAGTAACAACTGGGTATGTGAAATTTTCTCAGAGGACCCAGCAGTGGGGGAAGAAAGAAAAGGCAGCCTGTCTGTACAGATAATTCAGTCTTTGCTGACACCAAAAGCCTTCTTCTCAAATACTGACCAAGCGTGGTGCTCAACTATGGACACGAAGGCACCAAGACTAGTCACGATGAATGTGATGAAATGACCTGCACAGGTTACTTTTACCTCTGGACACCCCAGAAAAGAGACATGGGAAACATGACAGGTCTAATTTAGAAGGAGGGATGTTGGTTCAAGGGACTCAGGAGCTAGAGAGATGGCATAGCAGTTAAGAGCACTGACTGCTCTTCCAGAGGCCCTGAGTTCAATTCCCAGCAACCACATGGTGGCTCACAACCATCTGTAGCTGGATCCAATGCCCTCTTCTGGCGTGTCTGAAGACAACGACAGTGTTCATATAAATAAAAATAAATAAATCTTTAAAAACAAAAAGAGGGACTCATGGTCAGTCCTGCCCTCGCTTTGAGTCCCTAAGTGTTGGCTTGCCTTTCTTTTGTCTGTTTGAACACTGTTAAATGGTTCTGGAAGCTTCACTGAAGCTCTTGGGGCATTTATTGTAAAGCCTAAACAGCAGTATAGCCCACACCTTGCAACTGAATGTCGCTATATATAAAGAATAATAATAAATACTGGAGAGCCACAGGGAACAACATTGAGAAAAGCAGAGAAAATGGAGTTTGAAGATTGCTGAATTCCCTGTTTGGAAGTGTTATATAATGAACCTCTAGAGTGGGTGATTAGTATCCATTTAAGATAAAATCTGTAAGAATTATTACATGTGATTTTACAGTGTATAGGTTTCCATGGCTCCTGTGTCTTGTGTATGATCATTACAGCCTTAATAAGATGTGTTTTCCAGTCTCTAAGTTCTAAAGATCAGAAAAATGAGTTCCTCCTCCTGGGATATCTTGGAATGTAAGGGCCACTAAATCAGATTGACAATTAGCCCTGGGGCATATCTCCATCTCTGTCGGTGGTGTTCTCCACAGGGAGACATTTCTGTTAATAGTGTCGCTGAAATCCTCCCCCCACACAAAAATCAATCATTTGACGTGTGCTTGAGAACATAATTACATAATATAAACCCACTGAAGGATCATGCCTAGGCCAAAGTCTTACCGTGAACAACGAGCAATCAGTAACCACTCTTAACAAACCATTAATGTGCCCATTAGGACTCGAGTTCTATTAGGATGTCAAGAGCGCCATCTGCTGGTGGAATGGAACTGCACCACAGCCTGTAGACTGATGGAAAAACAGACGCATTGGAAAAGTAGGAAAGATGAAAAGGACCAGCAAAGACGAATGGGACATGAAAGACTGACCAAGCCAATACACTGATTTTACAAATGAAAAGACTCATTACAATATTTACATGTTCCCAGCCCCAAAAAAATAGAAAGTCAATCTATCAAGAGGCAGGAGGCAGAAGATACCAGATATATATATTCACTATATATTATGTATATATAATAATATATAATGTATAATACAATATAATAATACATTATACTATATAATACAATATACATTGTGTGTGTGTGTGTGTGTGTGTGTGTAATAAAAAGTCTCGAGCATTCACATTGCTGTTACCTTGTACTGACCAAAAGTTACACACTGGCCTGGTAGTACAGCCTTATCTTGAAAATACTGACTGTAATACAGATAGTGACTTGGCAACTTTGTAAGGTGAAAGAAAGTATCTGCCTATTGCAGATTCCTTCAGGTTTAAAATTACTAGCTGTCTCCTCAATGCAACAGGCAATGTGAAGATTGGACAAGGAGGGTCAGGAGGATCCTGCTGTGTTTTCATGGTGGCTCGTGTTTTCGTCTCTGACTCAGTGCGCTCCTTCCTTACAGTGAGTCCCGATGCTTCACCACGCAGAAAGGAGGCAGCTTGCACTGGAGACAAAGGAAGATGGCTGTGGCTGTGCTCAGCATCAGGAGCCAACCACGTCTCTCTTCCTGTACCAGGATGGAGAGACGAAGTGAGACAACATATAGCAAGGTTCTTTAGAAACTGAAAAACACTAAGAGACCAGGAACCGCTGAGCCGTTGTGAGCTAGACACAGAAGAGTGACAAGCCAATAGTTACAACAAACGTTAACAAGAAGTCTCTTTTAAAAGAATAAGGACATTTTCTTAGATACTCTCACTTAAAAAAAAAAAAAATGACACGAGAGGCTGGAGAGATGTCTCCAAGGTTAAGAGCACTGGCTGTTCTTCCAGAGGTCAATTTCCAGCAATCAAATGGTGGCTCACAACCATCTGTAATGAAATCTGGTTCCCTCTTCTGGCCTGCAGGCATACATGCAAGCAGAACGCTGTACACATAATAAATAAATACATCTTAAAAAAAATAAAGGCGGGGGCTGGAGAGATGGCTCAGCGGTTAAGAGCACTGACTGCTCTTCCAGAGGTCCTGAGTTCAAATCCCAGCAACCACATGGTGGGTTACAACCATCCGTAGTGAGATTGGATGCCCTCTTCTGGTGTGTCTGAAGACAGCGACCGTGTACTCATAAAATAAATGCTGTACACATAATAAATATATACATATTAAAAAAAAAAAAAGCATGAATTCATTGGCCATAAAAGAATACTCTCGCCGGGCAGTGGTGGCGCACGCCTTTAATCCCAGCACTTGGGAGGCAGAAGCAGGCAGATTTCTGAGTTCGAGGCCAGCCTGGTCTACAGAGTGAGTTCCAGGACAGCCAGGGCTATACAGAAAAACCCTGTCTCGAACCGCCCCCCCCCCCAAAAAAAAGAATACTCTCCCCGATTTCCACTACATTTTGGAACTGGGTAATCCCTTCTTTAACTCATTTCTTTCCTCCAATTCCATTAAATTCAACTAGAGTAAAGTTGATCTTCATGCTTTCTGTTAGACAGACTAGTCTACTGGATCTGTGAGTTCATTCTGAACTGTTTTCTACGCTGCCAAAGGCAGACAGCATTAGCAAAACATTCACCCTTACACAACAAGGGCCCCTGGTTCCAGCCTCCATGGTCGTTTTCCAGTCTTCCGGTCTTGAGTTCCGGGGCCCCTGCCGGTCTTCTGGAAACCCTTCCCAGTCTCTTTTCATCTCTATCTTAAGATCCCACCCCTTTCCAGCCACGACTTAGTCCAGAAGCCAAGCAGAGTTTCCATCTGTTATATCTATACGTAAAAGCCACGTCCAAAGCTTGCAGCCTTAGAAAACAAGCTTAGCTCTAGCTCCCAAGTACTGGAAGCCAGCTAGGCTCCACTAGGCGGTCCTCCCTCGGATCTTCTCACACAGCTACAGTCAGAGGGCAGCTGGGGGCAGCACCCGGGGCAGCAGCTGATACAACGGTCAGCTCCAAGTTCAGCTGCTGTTGACAGGAACAGCTACAAACGGCTTCTCATGTGGTTTGGGAATCTTATGATCTTGAAGCTGGATTTTCAGAGGGCATATCCAGAGAACCAGCCTTCTAAGAGGCAGGAAGCAGAAGCTGCCAGGCCCGCTAAACTATCCAGGACTGGCACGGTGACACTTGTGCCATCGTCTGATCAAAACAAGCTCAAGGTGAACACATATCACTGGCTAGGAAAATAATGCCCATTTCTTGACGAGGTGCAGAACCTTCGCTTTGTATAAAATGCATGGATAAGAGCTATTGTTATGGTCCTGTTTGGAAACAGTGATCACCCCGGTTAAAATAAAACAGTGAATAACAGCTTCTCCAGTGCACTGATGCGGTCAGACTCTGAGAGCTGTTTAGACTAGCATTCCTCCTCTGCTGTGAGGAGACCATGTTCTGAGTTGGACCAGTGGCCAACGCAAGCACTTAACTGGCATTTGCTGAAGCTTCATCCTTGACAGAGGGCTCCGAAGAGAGACTGTGACGAGCCAACCATTACACCAGGCTGCTCCTTGACCTTCAGTCAAGTGGTGTCACACTGCTTAGAAACTCTTTCCACCCTGCATAAATCTCAAAAACATTAAGTGGACATAAGCATAAGAGAAGGCATTCCATAGTCAATCACATTTATCACAGATGACTGCGTGTGCACATCCCCACCCCCACCGCCAGAGGAGACCTGACCTTCTGCACGAGGAAGGTTACAGCATATAACAGAAACAACCACTGTGCACTCAGAGCAGCCCCATTCCCATCCAGACGACATTCTTCCAACTTTGCTCTTCAGTCATGAGCACCTGCATTACTTCACATTTTATAACTCAAGTAAACATTAACAGTGGTCGCAACACAATCTACTTTTTCGTTTCTTACTGTTTTTGTTTGTCTCATTTTTTTTATTATCTTATGGGGAGGTTTCTGTTGTTTTGAGACAAGATCTTGCTATGTAGCCCAGCCTGGCCTTGAACTTGCTTCAGTCCTTCTGTCTCCACCTCCTGACTGATGAGATAACAAGCACTTGGCGTACCTGGCTCCCGTTTATAATTCTACAAATAGGCTATCTTCTTTATAAATCTGACATAGTTTATCCCAATTGTCAATTTGGTGAGATCTCACATCACCTGGGTATGTCTAGTCAAGATTATCTTGATTAGGTAGCTGGGGTTGGAAGAGCTGTCCCATGTGGCACAACTCTGTGGGGTGGGTCCCGGACTACATTAGAAAGGCTGGCTGAGCGGCCGCCGCAGCAGCAGCAGATACTCATTGCTCTCCGCTTTGTTGCTGTGATGTGAGCCACTGCTTCAAGTTTCCATTGGCATGATGTCCCCCACCATAGTGCACCCCTGAGCTGTGAACTGTAATAAATCCTTTTTCCTTTAATGGCTTTTGTCAGAGAATCTTAATAATCAACAGAAATCAGACAGATCACTCATAAACCTACGTGTGTCGTCCAGCTCTCCCTCAAAGGAGGGACTCACTGTAGGATGTGGCAGGATGACAACCTCAGATCCTTTATCAGGTTTCCCCAGCTTCCCAGGCAAATTCTGCCAATCTCGAAGTGGTCTCCAACCCATGATGTCACCACAGCAGCCCAGTGTCTAGCCACTTCTACATGCTATACTGCTCTGACAGGCAAACTTTGCTCTGGAGCTATGGCCTGCCAGCCAATGATGTCTTGACATCATCTGTTAGCTTATCATACCTAAATCCACTCCCTTCCATTTCCTCTCAGACAACTTACCCTCCACAAAACCACTTTATGCTTTTCAGCATCCTCTCCCAGGAGAGCCTATAGTCAAAGAGGAGTTTGTCTCCACTCCAGTAGGCAAACTCATTCTACACTCACCTACCTAGTAAATAATTCTTAGCAGTTTCCTATGCACTGTGATGCTGACTCGTGCCCCCCCCCCAATATTTTATCCCTAGTATTGGTCATTTGTGTCTTCACATAAAGTACATTTTACCAACAAAATATTTCATATAATTAATTATATGCTTCAAAATGTTGATTTAAACATTAACTAAATATTTCACTGTACTGGGTAAAGAAATGATCACCCAAAAATGCTTTTGAAGTAAGTTTCCAAAGATTTTTCAAACAGAAACATACCGTTAGTGTAGCACCACCTAGTGGTACATAGGAGGAACTGTTACTGTATCACAAATAGAGAAAAGGAGGACCTTGCTGTACTGCACCTAAGGTTTTAAAAGATGTTCTGAAAGTCAAACAGAAACTATATTTGTACTGAATCAGGCCTTGAACTATATATTAGGGTCATCTTTCCTTTTCAGAGCTTAAAACACAGTCACCCTTCTCCTCTGCACATTACTGGTCCACACTGGTCCTTGGCTATTGAATTTGAGTACCTCACAGCTTATCAACAGTTTGATCTATCGTCGACTGAACGCCAGCTCTGCAGAACAGAGCCTTTGTTCATCTTCCTCATCCTATGTTCAAAGCTCTCTGAGTAAATGAATCTTTACTAACGAGCTGCTAATAATCAACCTTGGGACTGGAAGACATAGGAGACTCAACCGAGGGATAAATCTTACTGTAAACTTACAAATTCTATGATTAGAATAAATTAAGCTATGAAAGAAGTGAAGGCTATGGTGTGTCAGAGAACTAAAAGACATGGCCAGAAAAACTATACAAGACTGGTCTAGAAATATGTCCAGAACATGTTACAGATAGCCAATAAGAAAGGAACTGTCACCTACCAGTCTGATGAGAGCACACATTGTACTTGGATTATGGATGAACTGTGGACCCACTTCCTCAGGAAGCACCCTAACGCTCTATACATGAGACGGCACAGTAAACAAATTGCTGACATGACCACTCCAGGGTATGGTTAAAGTTTTGATTGCAAATAAGAGAAAACATCCACAGGCATCTGGAGGAATCTAGAGCAGAGAAACAGACTGGACATGGCGAGGGCTAGGGCAGCCATATAGTGGGAGAAAATAGTGGAGACCAGAAAGAGAACAGAGACAGAGGTAGAGAAAGTGAGAAGGGGTTGGGGAGCAGGACACTAGGTCAGGGGTGGGGGGTGGGGCTCTGGACTGTGGAACAAGTACTGGTGACTAGGGACTGAGGGCGCCTGGACACATGGGCTTGGGTCAGCAGCAGCAGGTACGTCAATGGAGGCATATGTAAGAGATAAGGGAAGTGGCTCCTTCTGGCGGACAGGAACAGGTTGCACAACTTCCCGAGGAATGCTGGCTTTTATCTAAATGCCAGAAACTCTCCTCCAGTGAAGGTTGTCTGCCCATTTGCTAGGGAGAAGAGGGCACTTGTGGACCTGACACCTAACAATACAGTTAAAGATCTTGGTTGTGCCCAAGGAACAACACAAGGAACTTACTGACTTACAGATCAAAAAGTTAATTCAGTTAGGCTAGTTTTGGTAGCATATTTGATCCCAGCACTCAGAAAGCAGAGGCAGGTCGATCTCTTAAGAGTTCAAGGCCAGCCTGGTCTATATAACAAATTCTAGGCCAGACAGGGTTAGTAGACCCTGTCTCAGAAACAAAACAACAAAAGCACACACTCTAAAATGTTAATTAGAAAAATCATTTATTTCTGCTCCTTGCATACATCACGTTGTCCAGGAAACAAGTCTCCCACATGCATCTGAAATGCAGAGTACCACACACACCGTTTCAAGACAAAGCACCACTGCAGGAACTGGCCAGTTGTCCAAATATCTCAGCTCTCACAATGTATTTCTTGATTTGCATTAATTTCTGAAAATCAGAAATATGTTCAAAAAACTGATGATGGGTTTTCAAAAAATAATCACTTTATTCAATACCAAAGTTTTAAGAGGAGTATATTTTCTTTAAGAAATAAAAAACTAAGAAAAAAAATGCCGTTTAACATAGCTGGTACATAAGGATGGGTCATCAGGAAAAATACTGTAGTGAACTTGTCTCTGCGACCGTGACTTCCAGTCCTAGCTTTGCTGTGCTTGCTAGGGTGCCACTCAATGCAGTGTTCACGCTGCTCTTCATTCTTTTCCACATTGCACAAGGGAGTGGTTCAGCCTTTAGAACTTTATTAACAGGAGCAAATCCGGGAGGCACTGATTTCTTCTGAAAAGGTACTAGCCCATCAGGTAGCCCCTGCAGAGACAGAAGTCATCAACACAAAAGGTGACCAGGAAGCAACCACTCAAACGTGCCTGCCTACTAGGAATCTGATGACAATCCCCAACATCACTGCCATTCCTCATCATCACCCTTGGTTCATGATAACACATAACTAGGCTTCCTGTTCTCTTTCCTCTGAAAACATCACAGCGATATGCAAAATAACATACAATTATACATGAAGATGCAGAAAAATGAAGATTACAAATATAAAGCCAAAGTTAACAGACAGAATCAATCTTTGGACTCTCAAAATTATAACAAAAATCAAACCTTTTTATGGAAACTAGCTTGGATTCCAAAGCCCGTCATACTAGAGGAGGCACTGGGAAAGCCAGGAATAGCATGCCTGGAGCTGATCCTGAGTCCCCAAACTGCAAAGATATCGATCTGCCTCTGTTGGAAGTGTCCAGAAAACAGATGCAGTCTTAAGCTGTGCCTAAAGATGACACCAAAGCTGAAGCTGCTTTCATTGAAGGTGTAGCAGACCCCAAAGCCCCTTTAAGGAACTGAATGTGGTACTCAGGTCCCAACCAGGCCTTCTGCGATGAGCTCCTGAAATCTACCACCAAGGGGAAATGTGCAGGATCAGAACAAAACTCTGAAAAATGCTGTGCTACTAGCCACACTACCAAATGACTGACTACACAGTACTCACTGAGACTCCCAGAGTGTCCCCTCTGTGATGGGCCCTTACTATTCACTGGGTTAGTCTGACCAAACATCACTCAGTTTTCTCGTGTATCATGGCCACTCCTGGAATTATTTGGTCCTTTCTTATAGACCACACAATTTTGTAATCCATAGTTATTATATTCAGGCTAATGAGAATTCTACAAATAAATACAATCTAAACAAACCAAGAACTCAAAAACACAATCAAAGCCAGTAAAAACAGTCCAGTAGGTAAGACTGCTTGCTGCCCAAAATGACCTGAGCTCAGTACCAGGGGCCAACATGGAGGAAGAGGAGAACCAGTTCCCTCTATCCTCTGACCTATACATATGCCATGTCACATGCTCCCCTACACACATGCACACACACAAATAGATTTAATTAAAAACAACCTACATACAGAAACCATGAAGTACTGCTTTTCTCTTCCGGCAACCATTATCTCCACAATCACTCAGTCCCTTCTTAAGGCACATTAAGGCAGGAACTGGGCTGGGTTAGCACTGACAGGAGTAGGGCATGATTACACATAATCCTTGCAATAGTCCTAAGAGGGTACTGGGCTCGGGTGTAGCTCAGTGGAGAGCATCTGACTAGATGAGAGAGGCTTTGGGCTCCAGCCCCAGCACTGCCAAAAAGAAGGCAAAAGCATGTGTGAAATAAAGTAAATGGTTCCTCAGTTTATATTTTAAAAAAGCATTTGTGTGTCGTGTGTGTGTGTTTATGTGTGTGTGTATGTGTGTGTGTGTGTGTATGTGTGTGCATGTATACCATGAGACGAAACTATCTCCTTCTACCAAGTGAGTTTTGAGGCTGGAGCCCAGTTTGTCAGGCAGCAGAGGAGCCTTTACCTGCTGAGCCAGCCTGCCAGCCCTAATCTTATTTTATATCCAAGAGTCCGACACTGCATGGGGCTGTTCACTGGTCCACACGCTAGACCAGGAAAGAGCAGAAATGGCATTAGGCAGTGTCCCCATGCCTACCCCTATCATCTTCTCCAGTATCCTAGAAACAATCCCACCTCACTTACAGAAGCAGTAGTGGTTTATTTCTCTCTTTTTGGCACTGTGATCAAACTCCAAACTCTAAGATTGTTCCGAACAACAACAACACATTATACTTAGTGGCACATAAAACACTTTTTCCCTTAACCTGCCAGTCTCTAGAGTAGTGCATTGCTAACTTTACTGAGCAGATCTGGAATCTGAAACAAGTTCATAGAACCAATCCAAAGTCTAGGAGCTCCTGGAGGCAGATTCCCCAGCCGCTTCCTCTACTACAAACTGAACACAGCTACTAAGTACAGCGTACATCTGGATAACCTAATACTCCTCACATGTGGTGTATAGGTGTGTGTCACTGTAGTCTGTAAATATGTACAATTACTGTCTCAATTACAATAAAACGTATTAAAAGAGGCTATCTATTTTCTCACAATACAGACTAACCAGCCAAGCCCCAAGAGAAAAAAAAGCCTAAAACAGGCACACACTGACAACCAAGAAAAGTGTCAGTAACACTGAAGCATAAAGAAAATCTTAGAAGTAGTATTATGTATAAATACAAGTTGAAATCACCCTAAGGCACTGAGGCAAATTTACACTTCATGCTCACACTGTCCGGCTGTACTGGGGACAAATTGGGCATGGGTAACTCAGAAGACTGAAGCAAGGGGGGTCACTCAAGGTCATGAGCTTATAACCAACTGGGTTAACACACTGAACTTACAGCTCAGAAATGAAAAAATATATACTATTTTCTGAGTGTAAATGTTTAAGATGATAATAAAATTTAAGTACTTTAGACGAGATTTTGAGGTTTTGTTGTTGTTGTTGTTGTTGTTTTTTGAAACAGTGTCCCACGTATCCCAGGTGGTTTCAAACTTGCTATAGTTGAAGCTGGGCTTGAACTCCTGGTTCCTCCACCTCCACTTCTCAAATGCAGGAATTACATGTGTGTAACACCACAGCACAGCTTTGAAAGAAGAATGTCTCAGTGCTATGGGAAGCACCAGTCTCCCCCTATAGCAGACTCTACCAGGCTGTGGTGAAGTATCCCTATCGGGCAGAGAAAAGAACAGCTGGAGTGTCCAGGTTTTCATACAAGGCTGGGTGCACATGCTCCCTCTGACAGAAGACAGAAGCCTACAGGACTCCACAGCCACACAGACCCTTAGCTGACAAAGGCCCCATGAGAGCTGAGTTGGGCTATGACTCCAGGATCAGCAGCCTCACTAGCACAGCATAGACATCCCAGGCAGAGGACAGACTAACACATGGACATGTGAAATACTAACAGATTAGCACGACCAATGCATGATGCCGAGAGACTCTGGATGACAAACGTACACCACAGTCACGGGATGTGTACACTTTGGACACTGTTGGGACATGTGGCCCTGTTGGAAGAAGCATGACACTGAGGGCAGGCTTTGGGAGTTTAGAGACCCGTGGCACTCACTCCCAGCACTCTGCTTTGTGTTTGTAGTTGAAGGTGTGTCTGAGTTCTCAGCTTCTAGCTCCTGCCACCATGCTCCACCGTCATGGACGTTTACCTCTGGAGCCCGAAGCCGGTCATGGTGAATTATTATAGCCATGGAACAAGAACTAAGATAGATGCTTAATAGAGCTCTCTACAGAATAAATTAGATTACGAAGGTAACCTCTGTATTTGGCTTGCCAGAGGTAAAATCAGAATATATTAAAAATTCTATCACCTTCAAATTAAGCCAGAACTACTTGTTTCTTTAGCAAATGCTTCTGAATTTCAAATTAACAACCTCAATTGGAATTACGTATTTCTACAAACCAATAATTTACCTTTCTTCTAAAAACATTTAAATTTTCTGAATCCCAATAATCTTTATGGCTTCCAGTGTACTGTTTTTATACTCTTGAGTGTGAATGAGGGGTCTCTAATTCTTGTGCTTCTCGTGGATGCTTTTCCTTCTGTTGGTTTGTCTGTACAACTTCAGTGCAATGGTTTTATCTTATTATACTTTATTTGATTTTAATATTATCTCTTAGAAACCTGTTCTTTTCTAATGAAGACAGAAAGGGAGGGGCTCCAGGTAGGAGAGGAGGTGTGGAGGAACTGGGAGGAACAGAGGGTGGGAAAACTGTTATCAGGATATATTATGTGAGAAAAGAGTTTATTTTCAATAAAAAGGAAAAATCTTTAAATAATATTACATTAAAACATGCAATCCAGATGACCAAAGAGCATACAGAGGCTGGACCGAGGCCCCTACACATTTGTAGCAGATGTGCATCTTGGTCTTCCTATGGGTCCTCTAACGACTGAGGCTGTCTCTGACTCAGCTGCCTGACATTGGATCCCCCTTCCCTAACTGAACTACCTAGCTGGGCCTCAGTGGGAAAGGATGCACTTAGATCTGTGGTTAGATGTCCCAAGATGGGGTGGTACCATGGGGGGGGGGCTCCCCCTTCTCTGAAGAGGGAAAGAGGTAATGGGGAGGGGGATTTATAAGCGTGGGACTGGGAGGAGGGCGGGGAAATTGGGGTGTTAAATAAATAAGTAAATAGATTGGAAAAAAAAAAAAGACCCAATCCAAGCTGGTCCCACACCTTTGATCCAACACTCAGAAGGCAGATCCCTGTGAGTTCAAGGCCAGCAAGGGATACACAGAAAGAAACTGTCTCAAAAACAAAACACAATCCTTTCTCCTATCTTATGGGACAGTACTTCCTGTCTAAGGCTTAATGGGTTTTCTTCATGCAGGCTGAAATCTGTATCCAAAATGCGTGGGACCAGATGTGCTTGTTATTCCTTCCGTCCTTCCTTCCTTCGGTGTGTATGGCACCTGTGTATGTATGTTTGTGTGTATGTGTACACGGGCAGTGCTGGCTGGCCAGTGAGCCCCAGACATCAGCCTGTCTCTGCTCCCCAGCATCAGATTGAGACATGCATCCTCATCCCAGCTTTTACATGGCAACCAGGAATATGAACTTGGGGCCTCATGCTATGAAGCAACACTTTACTTGCTGAGCCATCTCCCTAACTGAGATTTCTTTATCTTCTAATATTTGCATATTTAAGAAGATACTTTAGGGATGGGACCTCAATGTAAACATTCATTTATAGGAACTGGGCATATAGCATAGTGGCAGAATATACCTGCCTGTCCTGACTCATTTTATGTCAACTTGACACAAACTAGAGTGTCATCTGAAAGGAGGGAACCTCAGTTGAAAAAAAAAAATGCCTCTCTAAGGTTGGGCTGGAGGCAAGACTATAGGGAATTTTCTTAATTAGTAACTGATATGAGAGGGTCCAGCCTATTGCGAGTGTGGCCATCCCTGAGCTAGTGGTCTTGGGTTCTGTAGAAAAGGAAGCTGAACAAGCCATGAGGGTAAGCAGCACTCCTCCATGTCCTCTGCATCTGCTCCTGTCTCCAGGTTCCTTCATGTTTGAGTTTCTACCTTGATTGCCCTCAATGGACTAAGATATATAATTAAACACACTCTTTCCCCCTCAAGCTGCCTTTGGTCAAGATGTTTATCAAAGCCACAGTAACTCTAGACAATGTCTAACACGCATAATGGCTCTGAAGTTTCCAGCACTGCAAAACTCCAATCACAAACCAAACCAAAGGAATCGTTTGTGTTTTATGAATCTTGTCCATGTATCCAAAGAGTTCTTTTATACAGTATTTTTAACAATTCTGTCATGAGACAAGGTTTCATGGAGTAGCATTTTCCACTGTGGCATCATGCCAGCTGACAAAATATTTTGCTTTTCAGTTAGAAATAAGCAACTTATACCAATAATGAAGTAACAACCGCAGCCCATGGCTTGACATATCCTCTTTACTCTCATTATTATTACTGGAATCTGATACAGTAACCAGAAAGCCCATCACAGAAAAACAAGTTCCCTCCAGTCAGTGGGGCTGAGGCAGCAGGCAGAACCAAACTCTCATCAACACGCATGGGGAGAAAGTCGGGAAGCCAGGAAGACCTCCTGGTCTCAGCTTTATTGTAACTGTAGTTATGACCCGAGGCAAGTCACAAATTTCTTTAGTTCTTGGATATTTTTCACATTTAAATGAGTATTAAATTAAATCTATGAATTTATGTTGTCCTAGTAATTATTATACCAATTCATAACAAAAGTTAAACTGCTTATTATACAAAGTATTTTACTTACGGCAATTTCATTCTCATGAATACTCTAGCCATGAAGAAACTCAGTAGGACACAGACGAAGCCAATGAAAAGGAGAAGAAATCTATTGAGTTTTGGTATATTTGGTGCATTGGATCGGTCCAGGATTATGAAACCTAAACCTCCCATTGTAAACAGAAAGCTGGACGCAAGCCCTTCCATAATATACTGTCCGTTTACTCTGAAAAACAAAACCACAGCAAAGAAAATGAACATTACTAGAAAATTAATGTTTTTTTTCCTTTAGGTTGAAATCCTTGTTTCTGTTTTATGTTAAACCAATTTGTGCTGACATTTTATTCTTACCCTTACAACTACTGATTATGCTTTTAGTCATCTTTTCATTCATTCAACAGATTATTTACTGAGAAGCTTATGACACAGCAAGCATAGATTCTAGGTATACAACAATGTACAAAACAAGTAAAAACCTGTCTTGGCTGGGGATGTAGTTCATTGGGAGAACTTACCCAGCACAAACACATTCAAGGTTTAGCCCAAGCACCACAAAAAATAAAACAATAAAACCTAGTCATCATGTAGCTTTCTTTAAGAGTTTTAAAAAGCATCAACTAACAAAACTGTCTCGAAAAATCAATACACATATTAGTTATTTTAAAAGTTAAACATCTTTGGGCTGGACAGATGTGGTCAAAAGCACTGATTGCTCTTCCAGAGGTCCTGAGTTCAATTCCCAGCAACCACATGGTGCCTCAGAACCATCTGCAATGGGGTCTGAAGAGTGCAATATTGTACTCATATACATAAAATAAATAAGTAAATCACTAAAAAAAAAAAAAAAAGAAATTTCTCATTTCAAAGTGAAGTATTTTTAAAGCATGAATTCTTAACTAAGACCCCATGACCCAACAACATCTCCAGCAATCTGCAAACCCTTACATGTAAACTTGTGTGTGCTTGTATCTGATTTTCCTTTTTTAAAATATTTTATTAGTTTTTATTGTTTCATGCATATTTGTATGTGATTTTTTAGGGGGGCAAATATGCATGGCATGCATGTGGAGGTCCTGGGACTGAACTACTGAACCCAGGCTTTCAAGATTGGCATCACGTGCCCTTCCCTGATGAGCTGAGCGAGCTCAACAACCTGTATCTGACACAGTATGTTGAATTCTTAGAGAAAGCAAATTTCTGTCCAAGAGATGGTTATCAACTGCTATTAATAAAGAAGGTATATCATATTTTTCATTTAACTGATTTCATTGAAAACATAATATTTAAAAAAAACATAACATGATACCATATTCCAAATTCAACAATGCAGGAAAAAGTCCTATGGAGCCATCAATATAGCTCACCAGGAAGGAGCACTTGATGCCGCATCTGAAGACCTGAGTTCAGTGTCTACACTCTACATGGTGAAAGGCAAGAGCAAACTTGCAGGTTGTCTCTGACCTCTACTATGGTATGGTGTACACAACACAATGTAATTTTTAAAGTGCTAAAGAAATAAAAAAAGATACTTTGAAAAGTTTCCCTAAAATCGTATTTGTCAGTTTAACTCCCACCCCAGGGAAGCACAATAAACCTCTCAGGAACAGTCTATGTATATAATAATACAAATGTAAATACACCTTGCTTTAGGGGGCTACACATCAAGTGGGCTCCAGACAGCAATGGGCTCAGCACTGCCCAGGTTAATCAAACCATGCTAGAATGTGTTTCCTTGGTGAAATGGAATTCATAAGCTCTCAAAATTGTTTATTTACAGTAACAGTATTTGGGAGTCCATAATCTTGTTTTGTAAAGTGTCCACATAGTTATCACAAAGGGTCATTCCTTGCCTACACACGAGACCCCAGAGTTGCTCTCCAGGACCTAAATAACCAAATAACTTGGGCCTGTAGACCACATGGTTTATGTCACTCAGCTCAGCTTAAGAACAGCTATAATTAATCAATTAGGCACTCTGTGATGCAATCAACTAGTGTCTAGTATTTATATGGTAATATAAATAGGTTTGCTAATTCCCATAAAATGTTACCAAAAATGACTGTAGTTTGCTGACCCCAGAATAGTCTGTCATTTTTATTTTAAATCAACCTTTAGGTTGGTGATCTACCAATCACTAAGATATACCTTACTGTCTAATAAATTAATAATACAGTTCTACTTCTATGTTCTTGCCTTGTTTTATAAGGATGTCACATTTTAAAACAAATGCTTCTAAACGCAGATAAGTCCCACAGCATTTTTACCATATTTCATTTGCATTGCCTTAGGAGTTACAGTCATATACCATCTACCACGCTCTGCTTTCTACCTTTGAATAATGAGGCATGCCAACAACCTTCTTTCCCATCACCAAGTTGTACAAAACGGTATCTTTTACCTGTAAGCCAAGAAAGCTACTGGTCTCTGATGGCCATGTTCATCAGTCATTGAGCCAACACTTGGAGGTTCAACAATAACATCATAGATTATTCCTAAACGAAAGACAACAGTACAAACTAGATTTCTCATAGGTCTCTAGTTTTAATTGCCTCTAATTACATTTAAATGGGACTTACCTATACATAAAGAAGCCTGCTTTGATTGTATTATTATAATCAAAGAAGATCCAGATAGTCTGATTTTTAGTGTGGTGGTTTCAAATAGCTGTGACTCCCATAGATTCGTATGTTAAAATGTTTGGCCACAGGAAGTGGTGCATTAGGAGGTGTGTTCATTGGAGGAGGTGTGCCCTTGCCAGAGGAAGTGTGTCACTGTGGAGGTGGGCTTTGAGGTCTTAAATGCTCAAGCTACGCCCAGTGTAAAACACACAGAGTTTTCTGCTGCCTGCTGATCAAGATGTAGAATTTTCAGCTCCTTCAGCACCATGTCTACCTGTAGGCTGCCATGCTTCTTACCATAAGGATAATGGACTGAACCTTTGAAACTATAAGCCAGTCCCAATTAAATGTTTTCTTTTATAAGAGTTGCCTTGTTCATGATGTCTCTTCAGAGCAATGTTTAGAATGGCATCTAAACAATATTATCTCTCAAGGAAGTGCCAGGTTCACAAAAGAAACTCACTAACACAAGCTAATACTATAGAACAGCAGTTCTCGACCTGAAGATCTCAAACTCCCACAGGGTCACATATCCTGCAGATGTCCTGCCTATCAGATACTTACAATTCCTAACAACAAAGTTACAGCTATGAAATATCAATGAAACAGTTTTATGGTTGGAGTCAGTGCAGCATGAGGAGGTGCATTAAGGGTCGAAGCAGCGTTAAGAAGGTGAAGAAGCCCTGCTCTAGAATGACTCCACAAGGGAGCGCAATACTACAGTTCTACTTAGCACACAAAATAAAGCCACATACCCTTGAATTCACTTCTGCAAACCGAGAGAGGCCTAAGGAAATGTTCTTGCTCTTTCTTTTTGGTTGGTTGAGAGGGGTTCTCATTCTGTAGCCTGGCATAGAACTCACTTTACAATCCAGGAGGCCTCAAACTTGTCTCCCTGCCTCAGCCTCCTGAGGACTGGGATAGTCACTTACTCAGCCAATGATCAATAATGTTCAGCAACATTTTCAGTTTCCACTGAGGGCTACAATCTCTTACCTTCCCACTTTTTCTTTTCCCCAAGGTTTCTCTGTGTATCCCTGACTGTCCTAGAACTCTGGCTGTTTCGGAAGCAGGTTGGCTTCCAACTCTGCCTCCAGAGTGCTGTGATTAAAGGCCGGCACCACTTGGCTCCCACCATTAAACAGCCTCAACTCCAGCTTTTCCTATTCAGTAGCAGGCCTGTCCCCTTCACTGTAGCCTGACCAAAGAATCACAGGATCCCCTTACCTTTCCCCTGACAAATGTACAAGGGCTGGCTGGCACCTGCATTCACTCGCCTCTTCTCTCAGCTACACAAGGAGTCCTTCCTCTCACTCTACTCCCAATTTCCTTCTCAGGAACTTCATTCTTTGAGTAACTTCTTGGTCTTGTCTTTTCAAGCTCTCTGTCCTTATATCAACCCTTCCTTTCTTCCTTCCTTTCTTTAGACCTTCCTAACACTTTTCTGCTTTTCTTAAACACATGGTCTTGGAAAGAATTAAGCAAACTAGCCCTATATGTATCCTGGCCTCTGCCATCCTCAACAGTGCTAAGCCTGCCCATGACCTACAGTTTGCCAAAGTCAAAGGCTTCTTTCTAGTCACGTCTTTCCAGAAACACCTGCTCTAGTTTATAACCTCATTTCTCAAAAGCAAACAAAACAAACTAAACAGACAAAAGGCTAATTAGAACCACTGCAACCCAAGTTAGCATTATAACCTAAATCATAGCTTCTTAAACTGCAGACTGTAACAGGGATCTCACACAACTAACTGTGGAGATTTTTAAAATGCCACCAGTAAAAGGCTCGCGAACTTGCAAGCTGAAAAATGAACTCGGAGTTTCATGTGTGCAGTTGGAGACTTGACTACAGCCTGAACGCAGTACATGCCCTTCACACGGAGCACACGCCCCACTATGCAGTGCCTGAAACATCTGAGCTCAGTCTCCAGATGACTGTATACTATGAATTATGGTTGCTTTCACTATATAGTGCTACACTCACACAATCTGCTCTCCTGAAAACAAGATGTTAAGTAGCAAATTAGTATTGTTAGACTGTATTGTGTATTAGTTTTTTAAATTGCTGTTTGAGTTTCTTTAAAAATTGTTAAATGAATTTTAGCTGTGAATTAGGGCAAAATTTCCAACAATTTCTGAGATGGTCCTAAACATATTTCTTATTTCACAATACATATATATGGGGAAGCAAAGTTCTCAGTATTTGTAATTATAAACCCAAAATATCAGACTCTGAAGAACACCAAAGCTGCTCTCCATCCTGCAGTATCAACTATTCAGCTAAGATTCCATTCTTCATAGAAAACACATAAGCACATCCATCTCATTAGTATGTGAATTTGCTTTCAGCTTTAAGAAATAGCACAACATGCCGGGCAGTGATGGCGCACGCCTTTAATCCCAGAACTTGGGAGGCAGAGGCAGGTGGATTTCTGAGTTCGAGGCCAGCCTGGTCTACAGAGTGAGTTCCAGGACAGCCAGGGCTACACAGAGAAACCCTGTCTCGAAAAACCAAAAAAAAAAAAAAAAAAAGAAGAAGAAGAAGAAGAGAAGGAGGAGGAGGAAAGAAAGAGAAAGAAAGAAAGAAAGAAAGAAAGAAAGAAAGAAAGAAAGAAAGAGCGAGCACAACAGGGGGTGGAGAGATGGCTCAGAGGATAAGAGTACTAACTGCTCTTTCAGAGGACCTAAGTTCAATCCCAGCAACCACATGGTGGCTTATAACCATCTAAGATAAGATCTAGTGTCCCCTTCTGAGTGGCAGGCATAAATGCATATGTACGTGTATACATTAAAAAAAAAAAAAAAAAAACCTAGCACAATTGTGTATCTACCAAATTGTTGTAAAGTAAGTTTACTAGTTACTATCAGTAGAAGCTTGACATTTTACCTATTTTATATGCCTATTTACCCAAGGTTGTTCAAAAATCTATCAGGAAAAGTTGGGTCACATAGGAGGAAAAACGCCAGAAGCCCTGATCTAAGTAAACAAGACACCTCACTGGTCTCCTGGTCCCACGTTTGTCCATACTTTTTTTTTTTTCTTTTCTAGTATGACCCTTGTAAGCATCCAAACTCAGACTAACACACGTCATTTCTTCAGGAAACACACTGGAATGAATGCTTCCAACTCTTCTATGTAACAGAAAGCAAGTAAGTGGTATTTAGCATGCCTCCACTACACTCTATGGAGGGCAGAGTAATTATATTTTCTTTGTTGTCATCCCAGCACTGAGTTAACAGAAAATCAGTAACGTTTGTCCTTCTCAGCAACATTGCTTAGGTATATTCAGTTTTTAGAAGCCTGTCCATTCTAGAAGCCAAACAGTAAATGTACAAATCTGTCCTTCCATTTTGACCGAGTGGTTAGAGCAGAGAATTCCTCCAACACCATTTTAAAAATACCCAAACTGTGGCCCAATGGAAAGCTGAGGCTTCTCACAAAAACTGTCTCCAAAGGAAGCAAAAGTCAAGAAACAGACTGGCAAGAATGAACATTTAAGTTCTTAAAACCAAATGCATTAAGTTCCATATTCACTGCTTAATATGCTGAGCAAAAGTTAATGCTCACCAGGTAATAGCTTTTTTTCTTAAACAACAAAAATATCTTTAAAGCGGCGTTTGGCATCTCCGTTAATTTAAGCTCCGTAGAATGTCAACCCTACAGTTAAATACTGTCTCCTACCTCTTCAAATATGCCAAGCAGTCTTAAAACATTTAAACAGTAGCAATGTCTACACACACACACCCTAAAAAAGTTGACCTACTCTTGCTAACCTAAGATCTTTTTAATTTTCTGAATCACATACACTACTTCCTAAATTCCAAAAGCACAAGCCTGAATAAATCCTGGAACTGGCGCTCCCAAGGATGCTGAGACTGCAGACGGACTGCCAACTCACCAATAGGCAAAGCCACACCCTTTGCATTTTTCCTCTGAAGGGATTCGGTGACAGATATCCGAAAAACTCTGCTTTCCTTGTATTTTCTGAGTCCCATTTTCTGCCCTCTAAACAGTAAATGTACAAAATGTGCCCCTTCCATTCTGACCCAGTGGTTGGAGCAGGGAATTTCCTCCAATCCCATCTTTAAAACACCCAAACTGTGGCCCAATGGAAAGCTGAGGCTTCTCACAAAAACTGTCCCCAAAGGAAGCAAAAGTCCACAGCATCTTTTTGCAAGCCTCAATTCCAATCTCACGTACTTCTCAAAAACCGTGGTTTCCGTAAGTTCCTTTTCTCATTTCTATGATTTGGCATAAAGCAACCCAAGCCCCTGGTGTCTGAGCTAACAAACTCAATGGTTGTCAGATCTCTTCCAAGATTCCAGGGGCCACAAGATTAGTTTAAAAGTCTCCTACCACAGAAACACAGTGATTCGAAAATGATGTTCCCAAGTCCCAAACAATGTATAGCAAGTAATAAGAACTAATTGGGCTTGACAACGTATAGCAAGTAATAAGAACTAGCTGGGCTTGACAATTATATTCAACTCGGCTCTCGAAGGAGAGGGTGGGCAAAGAGGAGACCATTGCTCTCCAGAAAAACGCGTGAACCGAGCTCCACTCTGCCAGCAGACCTACGCGGGCCCGGCTCGGCGGCCACGCGCCTCCAGAGCGAGCAGCCTGCGCGCCCACCCGACCCATCACGGCCGAGTTACCTCCGGTAATGAGGAAGTAAGATACCACCACCAGGGCGTACACCGTCATAGCCGACGGCATGTGCACCCAGGGTGGCTTCTTCAGCTTCAGGTTGGGACATTCGAGCACTAAGAACGGGACTCGGTACAGAGTCTCCATGTCCCGAGCGGTAGGGCCAGCCCTCCGGCCTCCAGCCGCCCGGAAACACGCCCGCCTTCCCTAGCTATTGCGCATGCGTGAGCCGAGGACCACAGGTCCGTAAAAGTCAGCAGCAGACAGCATATTTACTGTAGAAAAAAAAGATACCACATTAACCGGATAAGGTATATATATTTAAAAACATATAATAACGGGCGTTCTTAAGCTTCAGTGTGGATTAGAAGCTTTTTTCTTGCTGAGAGATAGTTGTTTATTATATACCTTCCAGGACCTACAAGGCGTCCTACGTGGCCAAGCCAGAGAAGCGGAGAGATTAGCATCCCACTGCCTCGCCCACTTACTGACGCCACGTACTTGGAGGCTGATTGGCTGTTGGAAACTCTAAGTTCACAGGGCTGGAGAATGAATGAAACTTTAGAATTGTGCTCCTTTTTAATATTGGAGGTTAACCCTTGGGGCTTGAAAAAGCTCTAATTCTCTGAGCTTTTTCTCCATGCTGTATAGTGACGCTAATTGGCAATAATTTCCAAAGTAGTATGGTCTCTATAAAAAAACAAAAACAAACAAACCCAGTCTATGCCTAGCACAAACTGTGACAGAACAAAATATTACTCTGGACCATTTGTAGTTCTCTCAGCTTTGTCTCTTCTCAGTAACCCGAGTGTTGGTAAAAAATCACTCAGGCCAAAAATCTTGAAGTCATTCTGGTTTCTCATCTTAATTACCTGCTTAGTAAGGCGCTGGCTTCAGCAGTATAAATACTAAAATTGGAAAGTCCTGCCACCTGGCTACTTCAGGTGTCCTCCTACCAAAGCATCAAATGTAAATAAGAAAAGACTTTACTGGCTAAAGCCAATAATCCTGATCGATCAAGGAAATAACGGGTTGCTATTGTATAATAGCAAGGAGAGGAAAAAATGTATTTGGAATACAGAAGTTCCATTGCGGTGCCTCTTAGTCCCTTTTCCTATGATGAAAAGCTTAAGGAACGTGACAAGCCAATAGAGATAGAAATGTGAACCATTCAGATTTTAAAATTAGGGCCACAGCAGGAGTCAGGGAACTAAAAACATCTACTATTAGTTATTTATGAGCAACAGGAATAAGAACTGTGAACTGGTAGGTGAAAATATATGTATATGTGTATGTATATGTACATATGGCTGTGACCTTTGACAAGGCACAGAAACGATCACCACAACAGTTATAACTATTCTTCCTTATTTTAATGTGAATATTTTATGCAGTCGCTTTATTTTTCTTTCTGTCTCCTACTCCTCTACAACAAGTAAAATAAAATTTACTATTAACATTTGACCTTTCACTACTTATTAGATAACAAAGAAGGAAAAGGAACAGTTATTATCCAAAAATAGAGAAAAGGAGTTTGTTTCTTCTTTGCAGGGAGAAAGTACATTTGAGTTTTATAAAGGGGACATTGCATTTCTAGGCAAGCATGATGCTGCTGTAAAAATTAAGTATTGTTCAAAAACATACATACGGGTAACTTGCCAAACTGGGTCATATTATACTTGTATTTTATTAACTCACAAATCTGGAATGACATTGCCCAGATCCTTTTCACTGCATAATTACTTTTGTTTTTCTTTCTCTTTTTTATCAGGTTCCAGGATAGAACAAAACACCAGCCCTCTGAAAAGTTCTTAATTTGAAGAAACCTCATTAGTTTTAAGACACATTGTTTTTTAAACTAAGATCAATCTTTATTTCTAAAACTTTGAAATACTAAATTGAGAATGGGTGGATTAAATAAATATATGATGAGAAATCAATATAGTGAGATACTGGAGAACCTGTACACGTGATGCCAAAGAAGTCTGTTTTTCCTGAAATGAAGAGATGCTCATAGCAGGTTTGAAATGAAGACAAGCGCCAGGCGGTGGTGGCACACGCCTTTAATCCCAGCACTTGGGAGCCAGAGGCAGGCAGATTTCTGAATTCGAGGACAGCCTGGTCTACACAGTGAGTTCCAGGACAGCCAGAACTACACAGAGAAACCCTGTCTCGAAAAACAAAAAAACAAAACAAAAAAAAAAGAAAAGAAATGAAGACAAGCAGGAATAAAAACAGGCATGTGGAGAACTGACTCATTCGTTGTGTGTATTTTTCAGGCACCGTGCATTGCAGAAAGTCTAAAGGACAATAAAAACAAACATATGTGATGAAATTATAGATTATGCCTTTTCCAAAATTGCAAGTATTACCAATTACATAGGAACAACATTTGTATGTAATATGTATATTAATTTTATGTTTAAAAGTTTAAAGAGTTCCCAGTTATAACATGGCAGTTACTTTCTGGTTTCAATATCAGCTGTGTTCTCTAAACTAGGTTATAGTATAGTATAGGTCTTCTTGTATTCTAGTGATGGTGGATATTTGTTATGGTCAGAAACTCGGTGTCATAAGTTCAGGGACCCATTAGCTATGTGTTGACTAGGTCAGTGAATGAGCCTCTTCTATTGCTTGAGACTCTTCAGCGTGTCACCTGACAATTGTGCTTCCTTCGTATATTTTTTTAAGATTTATTTATTTACTTTACGTATGTACACACTGTAGCTGTTCAGACACCACCAGAAGGTGGCATCGGATCCCGTTACAGATGGTTGTGATAAGCCACCATGTGGTTGCTGGGAATTGAACTCAGGACTATCTGGAAGAACAGACAGTGCTCTTAATCGTTGAGCCATCTCTCCAGCCCCGGAATCTTTGGTTGTTTCCTGCTCTGCATCTCTGGCATCACTAGCCCAGAGACATCATCTCCTGCCTCTGGATCACCCCATGTTTTTTTCTAAGGTGCTATTTCTTTTCTTTTTCTTTTTCTTTTTCTTTTTCTTTTTCTT